>NC_030856.1:69852-250930 GCF_000208745.1 Theobroma cacao
TAATATTAAATTATACATAAAATATTATTAATTAAAATATAAGTAATTAAATTATATTAAAATATTAATATTTAAATTTTTAATTTTTAATTAATTATAAATTATTAATATTTAAAAATAAAATAAAAAAATAATTATATATAATAAAAAATATTTTTATCTTTTTATTTTCTATTCCTTTCTTATTCAAAAGCTATTGTTACCAACCAAACACTGTAATAAATCATAATAATTATTCTTACTCTATTTCATTCATCATACCAAACTACATAATACTTATTTTATTCTATTCCCACCTCATTCTATTTTCATGTAATAACTATTCTATTCTATTCCTATCTATTTCGCGAACCAAACGTGCTGCTAGAGTCGTTTTCCTCTTTTTCTCTTCACACACTATTAGGCAAAATGTTACACCATGTCAATGTGATCACGTCTCCATCCTCTCTTGCTATGGTCGGGCGAGCCCATTGTACAGCCTCCTTAGTCCTTCCTTTTGCCAGACTTTATGACATCCACAAAAGCCCATTATCATTTCTTTTATTTTGGTTAAGTTTACAATATCATCCATCCATATCACATAAATCGATGCTCAAGGAAACATATATTTCTCATTCCACACTCTTCCCACGTTAATAGTTGCATATATTTCACAATACATAGTCAGCAAGAAATAAAGCTCCCTTCATTAATTTAACACCATAAATGCATTATACAAAATATGCACCACTTGGAACTTGGAACTTGGAACTTGGAACATCCCTCCCTATAAATTAACTACTACTACTACTACTACCACTACTACTTAAATTAGCTTCCACTTTCAAACACTGCAAACACAAACACCATCACCAATCTCTTCACCCATAAATCTAAATTACTAATAAATAATAACAACAAAAGTCATATCATCTATTTCTCTCTCAATCATTTCAAACCCCCCTATCCCCCTTCCCATCATAAGCACCTATGTGCTATGCACAACACAAAGTAACAAAACAGTTGCGCCCACAAGGGTCCTTCAAAATTAGCAACATTCAGATGAAAGCAGTCCGCCCACCCCTTCGACTATGCCTATCATATGCAGTGTTGAATTTGTCGACTAGCTCATTCATTGTGCTGCAAAAGAAATATATATATATATATATAAGAACAACAACAACAACAATGGGGAGGAAGAGGGATATCATTTTAGCAATGTTATGCATATCTAATCTAATAAAGTACCCAAAACAGAACAACATAAACCCATCACTTCCTTACACCAAAAGCATACCAAAACCCTTACCTTGAGCAGTTAGTGAACATTGCAAGATAAGTAATCAATAACGTGTCATTATATTCCTGTGAATATTAAAAATAAAAAAAAGAGTATGTCAGTGCTTAAATCAATCAAAGGGTGAAAATTCAGCTTAGTCATTTAATTCATCTCCAGATTAAAAATAAATAGGCCAATCCTCAACAAGAAACAGACACCAAATCCAAAAGAATGCAAATATTTAAAGTAGGAACCCATTAAACCTATACCACTATATTATATGCAGATTATGCAAATTTTTAAAGTGTAGAGATCTACATTTCTATTTCCAACACACATTCGCTAACTAGCATGACAAATATCTTTGTTTTTTTACTATGGCATCATAAAGTAACAACCATCCTCTTCAAGTCTTTCTAACAAGCTGTCATCAAACACCAGTTTTAGTAGATCCCAGCACCATAATATGATCTTCACATATGGAATTTGGTGGCCACAAGAACTGGTACTTTGGCATTGACAAGTTGAGGGGATGGTTGACATTTTGAAATACCACAACAAGAAGTAGGCTAGAAAACCCAAATCATCCCCACAAGAAGAGATAGAGAACAGCACTACCTTCTTACCACAGTTAACTGTCTTAATCAATATTATGGGTAATTGCACAGCTACCCACTTCTAGACTACACAAAGTCAAAAAAAAAAAAAACTCACCATCAGAAAGTCATCTTGAAATTTTTCTGATTCAATGGCAGGTAACCTTCTGAGGAGGCTTGATACTTGCCTTAATAGTGAATTTTCACAAGGAATATCACCTGAATATGGGGAACAAATTCTATTAATATTGATTCATGGCCTTCTGATGCACAATAGCCCAAACAATAGTGAAACTTTGTCATCGCATATCCTTTAAAAGTAATATATACAACATCCAATGGCAAATCAGAAATGACTGATCAAAAGTCATAAAGACAATAAAAAAAAGGTAACATCTATAACTATAAAAAATTCAGGACAATTTATTTAATCTAGGCTCCAAAACTTATAGAGAAAATGGAAAGTTATAACTTAAGATGCTTAATTTGATAGACAGAATGGAACGTTATAACTTAAGATGCTTAATTTGAAGTATTTCCCACGTCTGGAGCTTTTATCTACACTCTAAACTATAAATATAGGTTTCTTTCCTTAAAGAGAAGTCGAACTACCTTTCAAATGTTCACAAGCATTCTGAATGAATTAAATTTGTATTAGATTCAGAAGGAATGGACATATACCTTTTTGCATTCCAACGAGATAGTGATGAAGCACCCTGATTCTGCTATTCAACATCTTGATGGCACTATGTATACCAGTAAGATGAGCAGCCACTACATGCAGAAAAAACACACAAAGACAGACAAAAACAATTCATTGGTAATCATCAAATACAGAAAATTAAAGGCTTCCATCAAATAGGAATTTCACTTTTACAGAAAATCCTAGGTAAAAGGAAGAGAATCAAGCAGGCTTACACTGAGTTGCTGCTGAACCTCCATCAGATGGCTTTAGATGGGCAACATGATCCACAGAGATCCTTTCTGCTTCAACTGTCTGCAAAGCCCAGAAAGAAAAATAAAAAGCAATCTCAGCAATGACAGTTGGTGAAAATTAAAAGAAAACTGGGTAGATAAGGATGAAAAGTATGAACCTCAATTGTGTAGCTTGAACGGACAAAAATAAGCTGTGGAATCCCATCTATGACGTGCAGCTCTTTTAAGTTGTGATGATCAACAAGAAGCGAAATTGAAAATGTTATTGCCAAAGAATAATTAGGAACTGTAAAGGTTATTACAATTACCTAAAACTTCAGAAAAGACAATATGAGAATAGATTTTGAATGTACGTGCGTGTGCGTGTGTGTTCATGTCCTTATTAGAATGCACAACAAGCATGTTGACTTCCATTAATAGGGATAAATATTATTGGAATCATTTTCTATTCACCACAATTGGTCAGAAATTACTAATGGGGCAAGAGGATGAATTGATAATTCCAAGATGATTTTAGTTAATAAAAAAAAAGTTATCACAAGTGAACCAAATTAGCAAAAAAAAGAGTGTAAAAATCTCATGTTGTTGGCTTAATGAAAGAATGAATCACATGGAAACCTGATCAACTGAACTCAACTAATCTTTAAATCTTAACATATTGTATAATGTCACATAGCATATCTCCTTGCAAAAAATTCAGAGTCAGAATAAGAGAGGATACTTATTGATTAATATAAGAGAATGCAATAAAGATAAAACGCTACATACCACTTTCATAAATAGTGACCGGAAGATCCTTTTGGGCATGATTGATTGAAGGATTGAGAAGCACATAGAGAGGGCTTTCATTAATATCCATCAACTGTAAAAAAGGAAAAAGAGGTTATTTTTATTCAAATGCATTACATTAAGAAGAAGATTCAATCAAATATTGTAGGATTATGGTTCCTTTGGTAGTTAGACGTTATAAATAGAAATGGAAAAGCATGTGAACTTGTTAAAATATTATCATTATATGTGAGCTATCCCTTTTCTATCATCATCCTCACCCTCATCATCATCATCACAATATCCTATATTAGATCAATCAAATATCACCACGCATCAAATTATCAATTATTGATATTAGATGTAATAATAATGGAGAAGCAATGCTTGTATAGAAGCATTGCAACAACAGTCACAGCCAAGAAATATGAGCAGAAAAGTGAGGCTTTCTAGCAATGCTGATCAAAGACAGATTCAGAATCTATTACATACGTAATGTAGAGGATTAGAAAAGTGACAGCCCCAAGAAAGAAGAAGGGAGAAATGGTCGAGAAACATACGGCTTTATGGATGTGCATATCGGATTCTTGGGCATCGCTCCCAGTGGAGTACCATCCAAGAATATAAAAGTGAGGGAAAACCTTCTTATCTGGGAAAAGGAATAAAAAGAGAAATATTATTCGAGGGACAAATAAACCAATAAAGTAAAAAGAATGAAATGGAATCATACAAAGCTCTTGCTTCTTCTCAAGGAAGGGACGGTCGAGGGAGTGGGTGGAGGGATCGTAGAGAAGCTCGAAGCTGTTAAAGATCTCGACGGTGCGCCCCCTCTGGACCCCTATGACGCAACCGTAGACTCGAGGGGCTTGCTGATGATGTTCAACGCCGTTGGTGTTGTTATTAATGACGGTGGCGGAGGAAGAGGTGGATGTGAGGGGAGGGTTCATCTGGGACTTGACACGAGTGTAGTGATCCGATATGTTTACGATTACGAGGGGATGCAGCTTGAAGGTTAGGCCGCTGCTCGACGATGACGCCATTCTTTGCTTTTACTTTATGATGCTCTGCTGCTATTGAATTTGATTTTAGCAATTGCCAGGGAAAGGGTTGGTTTGGAGAATCGCCTTTGTAATTGTATTTGTAGGCCTGCGGGCTGCTGCTGCTACCAACCAATTGGATATTGAGCCCACGTCCGCATTCTCATATCGCTTTTACAATTAGGCTCAGCCACCCCATTCAATTGAAATGGGCTAACCTCCTGTCTGCTTGGTTGCTAGCCATCCTCATTCAGTAACACATGGTTATCACCTTTGTTTTTTTTTTTTGGAAAGGTAGTCTGCCATTGTTATCTTGCCAAAAAACACACTGCCATTCCTTCATCTGCTCTCTTACAATACTAAATACCTAGCAGCTTGTTTGATGGAACCTAAGATTTGGCAAGCTCTTCATAAATAAATGCACAAGATAAGTGCTAATGAAAGTACAATGCAGTCAAATTTTAACACAGTTACATTGTATTTTATTGGTACATACATACATTATATTTATCCTGCTTCCCATTTATTATGCGTAACTTTGGTCCCCAATGAGGGGAATTTGTAATCTTAACCAAGAATTTGAAGTTCAATGAACATTGCACATTCAACAATACAACTGCAATTGTACCCATAGCTAAAACATGTTAAACAAGAAAAATCCCCATGTCCAACTTAATAGCCCATCCTTCTGACAACTGACATTCAGGATGATACCAGTGACAAACAACTCAGTCCCCTTATTGCCTTGCTGACTACTGCTTTAGATAGACAGTTCCATTTTTGAGATAAGAATGCCATCACTATCAGCATACAACCATTCCCCATCACGAATTAAGGTTCCTGCAATGCAAACTGGGACATGCTTGTCTCCAACAGCCTTTTTATTTGATTTCAGGGGATTAGATCCCAGCGCTCGCACCCCAATATCACATGCATTGATCTCATCCACATCTCTAATGCAGCCATTTACAACTATACCAGCCCACCCCATGTTTTGAGCTGACTGTGCCAAATTCCCTCCAACCAAAGCACATCTTGTGCTTCCCCCACCATCTATAACCAGAACTCTTCCTTCACCTCTGGTTTCAAGAAGCTGCCTTACCAACACGTTGTCCTCAAACACCTTAAGTGTTACAATGGGTCCTGAGAATGCACGACGCTGACCATAGATCTTAAAGATTGGTTCTAAAGCACGCAGGTCACCACTTGCCAAAAGTGCTGTGTTTGAATCACAAGCCTCAGCAGTTGCAAAGGCAGCCATATGTTCCCTGCAGGGACAGGAATCGAAAAAGTCAGAAAGATGCAACATAAATAACAACTGCACAAGGGAAGCTCATCTAGATTTTCTGCACTTTGAAATATTAAATACATATTTTAGGGCCTATTCAGTTTGTTTGCAAACTAAAACAATCATTGAATAAAAAATGCAGGCAAAGAAGAATCATAAATGATACATAAATTAACTACATTATAGAGCATATCCTTTAAACTCTTTCCCATGCTGTCATTGAGCACACAACCAAAAAAGTTAAAAAGCAAAGCTGTCAAAACATAATTGTTGCTCCTCTTCAAATTCCCCCATTAACCCCAATCTTTCCTCCCTTTCATCTATAATTAGCAGCTAAGGCATCCTACTGAAGTAATTAGCAGAAACTCTGTAGTCCAGGTGGTAAGAGCATTTGGTTTTTAAGCACCAATAAAAACAGACAGCCACAAAGTTCAGTATGTAGTGATGATCAATGCATTAGTCATATGCTTTATGGTGGCTTCAACAATACATAGTTGCATGTCTACTGTAGCTCTTGCTACTTGATGAACTGAGTAAGCAATTGTAGAACTAAGGGCCTCCAACAGTATCAGTTCACCCAACCATTTACAACATTAACGCTGTAAGCAATATTTTCACTGGTCAATGAATGGTGCCGATCTAACGTTATGGAAAAGGTGCAAAGGAATACGTGACAATAGCTCAAAATTCAATACAGAAGAAAAAAATATGGCAATTTGTAACATCCAGCATAAACATTAGAGCAGAAGACAAGCCACAAAGAAAAGACGCGCCCGTGCAAATATGCCAGCAAATCAATACAATTACACCTTGAAATCAATGAGATCAAGTATATCATCAAGATTTTATGTGTTTCAGTTTCTAGATAAACTCTGGTTCCAGAAACAAGCCTCCAACAAAGTTTTACCAAATTAAGAATCTGGTAAACATAATATTCTAAGATAAGTACTTAGCCCTCATCCGAAAACGATCTCAAAAATAAGTGAGCCGCAAAAAAGACATAAGCATTTTGTTTGCCAAAAGGAAAAGATAGATCATTTAGGTACAGATTGTTGTTTTCTTATTATTTGCTTTTTTATTTCAAAGCAAATTTGGATAAAAAAAAATATTTTTGAAAAAAAATAAAAATATAATCTTTCGTTAAAAACAAAATACGTGATCAAGATTAAATTGAAAAATCCAAATCAATATGCTGAAAGGCCTCATTCACAGATATATCAATTTTGAAGTAATTTTATTGAAAATTATGAGTAAGTTGTCACGTTCAATAACTATTGATCAAATTTTTGTGTATAAATACTATTTTAATTAACTTTTTACATATCATTGTTCTTCTCGTTGAACTCTATCCATCTATCAACTTTAATTTTTAAAATTTATTTTTTATTTGATACATCTTAAACTTGAACTAAAAGGAAAAGAAAATCATTAGCAAATAAACAACGACAACGTAATAAATAATATACTAGGTAAGCCAGCAGTTTTAGTTAGCAGGCGATGTAAACAACTAGTACTAGTGTATACCGATCAGAAGGAGAAGACAAGCCAGCCGAGCTAACACCTCTAAATCCAACAATAAATTGGGCCGAAGCATCACAAAACAGAAACAGATATGGAAGAAAGGTAGAGAATCAAATGAACTTAATTACCAGTGTCAGCAGGGCAGGGGGCGAGTGTTGGGAAAGAAGGCAACAGCAGACTTATCTGAATTTGCTCCCGGGTCTGCTGAGGGGGCAGTTGGTAATTGGGGTCTTGGCTTCTCTTTTATGTGCTGCTGCTGACCTGCTTCATATGTATATGTTGACTCTACTCTATAGGTAGAAGCCTGAGAAGCGGAAACAAGCAGACACAGAGGAATAGGACGGAAGAAGAAAAGCGGCAGATGATAGCTTCCTAGTTATCTGTGCCCCTCGCCGACATGTCTGCACCATCACTGGGAACCGTCAGGTTGGGTTAGCGTCAGGCCCAGAATATTTCTTTTGGGCCAATATGCCAAAATACCAGATGGACCTCACTTAGCTTAAGACCACCAGAGGCCTCGTCCCCTATTCTCGTTGTTGTTGTTCTTGTCTAACGCATTTTTCCAAGCTTGAATTTGATTGTAATACATGGATTCGATGTTGAAAGCGACTTTATATCGCGTGCTTTGAATTAGTACTTTTGTTTTCGTCCATTCATTATTAGTTTAAACCTTGGTCTGTTTCCTTGATACTTGCAAGACTGTATATCTAAACCAGCACAGCAGCCTCTGACACCCTTGACTCGCTTATATGTATAGTATAGTAAAGTATAGTGAAAGAACCCCCCAGTTTGAGCTTCTTCTGCCGTCGCTTGTCGTGGTACATATCCACCAAGTAAGCAAGATAGCACGAGAAAGACAAAGTAAGGACTGAAGCAAAGCATGAGGAAAAAAGGAAGTATCCATTGCTGGAAGGTGGAAGCTAATTGCTCAAGTAATTGGAAAATGTAATGTAATCTAAAGCGTGACTTGATGTTTCCTTGGTTTGGACAAAGTAAGTGATTTGATTTTCATCCGTCCGGAGTAGCGTTGTTTAAGGATATAGCTAGGTAGAGTACATATATAATAATATATATATATATATATATATATATATATATTTGTAAATGATTTGGTAAAAGTATGTTATGACCTAAGAAATATATAAATATATATATATATATATATATATTTGTAAATGATTTGGTAAAAGTATGTTATGACTTAAGAAAATAGACGACTACGCAACTCAACTGCTCTGAAGAAAATAGGGTATAATTTGTTGATGGGAGGTATTGCTTTCAAAATGTACAAGAGAGAAAATGCCTGAATTAAGTCACATTCATATGGGTTCGTTGGTAGGTAGGTCTACGGACGAAAAAGATTGCCTGGAAAGCAGATGTGGTACTGCTGGTGTCTGCTAATTACACCCTCTTTTCCTTTTTGTTTGTTTCTCCTTTTTTACTTTATCAGTCAATCAGCTCATTGTTACAAGTGGAGCTGCAAAGTCTCCACTGCTTAGATTTCTCAAGATTCGGCTTTTTTCATATATTTCTTAGGAGTTGATGGCCTTTGCTTTGAGCAAAGCAATGAGCAATGTGAATGTGTATTATATGCGTATAATACAACATTGTCTGGTGGCTTTAATTACCGCATCTATATATGTATGTATATATATGATTCTGCTCTTGTATTTGAACCCTAAAAAAGAAAAAAAGGTTAGAATGAAATAGGCAAAGGTTGATAGATAAATTAATGTTTGAGTTATGAAAGAAAAACCCCAGGTTTTCATAAATAGAAATAGAAATGGAAATGGAGTGGCGTGCACATGAGGAAGAAATTAAAACGTCTTTTTTAAGCTAATTACCATTCCAAGCAACTAGTATATATGATGATAGGGATAGGGTTAGGGTCAGAACACGTTTTAGGAGAGCAAAAGGTTGTTGTCACAAAAGTCAAATATTTGGGGCTCTCCTTCACATTTACTTATCATACATGAACATTCAAATTTGAAATTGAAATTGAAATTTGATGTTTTAGTTCAATTAAATTCAACTCTCGGCTGGCTTGGGTTTGGTGTGGGGTAGGCCCATTATACAGACACACACACTTTATTCATAACAAAACAAGAAAACCAAAATCAAAAAAAGGCAGGAGGGAGGGAGGGAGGGAGGGAGGGACACATTAGCCTGGTTTCTTGGCGAGGATTCCGCTGTTTTCTACTCAAACCCTTTAGGTTTTTTAATCACATGCTCATCAACATGCTATTTGCCTACTCCAGTTCTAATATTGAATATTAATTTTACTAATTGAGTTAAAACCCGTCCACTGTACATGTCATTCCCAGAAAAACCATTGGATACTAATATTATGGTATACTGGTAGAGTAAACAGTTACTAGAGAAAGAGTCCCTCTGCCTCTGGTTTTCCATTAAAGAAACAAGCCAAAAGAAAAAAGAGCCCTTGACAAGAGGAAGAGGGTGAGCTCCCCTCGTGTGTAGTAGTGCAAACTGACAAAAATAAATTAAACTATATATATACGCAGCACCACAGCACTGACCAACAATTTCACTTCAATTTGGCAGATAGCAATAACTTGATGAGATAAACAAATTAAGAGATCCAGAACCCTAGGCCCCGCGCCCCGCGCCTTACACCATCTTTCAATAAATGGATACTATTACTATACAATTTTGTCTGCGTTAAAATATAAATAACATGAATGAATGAATGAATGATGCCCACTACTTTCCCATCAAATTATAATATTGTCTCTTCCCATTACATATTTACATCCAATTCATGGATTCTCTCGACGTTTCCTGTTATTCCTCTTACTTTTGTATTCCAATAATGTTTCTTTCAATATCAATGATGTAACAATGAAGTGCATGCAGGCTCATCTTAATACTACTAGTACCTTTCACCTAAACACCCATGTCTTTTTCTTCTTCTTCTTCTTCTTTTGTTTTAAATTTTGGATTTATCTTACCAAACCCTAGCTGCTGCCTGCCTGGATGGATAAATAGCTAGATAGGTTTTTCATTTCCCATACTAATTCATTATTCAACCTTTCAACAGCTACCACTTATATAGTATATATCTGGAATTCATAGTCCCTCAAATCTAGCCAGTTTACCCCCTCTCTCTCTCTCTCTCTCTCTCTCTCTTTCTCTCTATTGATAACACAATTCAAAAGCAATAGTTATTTACTATTATAGAGAAGAGTGCACCTCAAAGAGGTTGCACTTGCACTCAGAATAGTGAAAAAGTGGTTGTATTATTTACAACGAGCTAGTAACTTGATCCCTTTAATCACAAGCATATACAGCTCTCACCTTTTCAGGAAACAAATTAACTAATCAGCTACTTTTTTTATTTTTTTAACAAGAAGTAGAAGAAGAAGGTATTATCCACATATCATGACAGACAGACAGACAGACAGCTATCAAAGAATAATTAACTAGGTATTTTACATTTTCACACTGCTTAAATCCTAGAAGAACAAACAAATGACAATATATTAACTGCACAAGTAAAAATAAAAATGGTTGGACTCCAATTCTTGATGCCATGATTTACTGTTTTGCTTGTATTATTTATGGGATATGAATACGCACTGTCCATTTCTTGCTGACTGTAATTAATGCAGTATATTTCGTTTCTACCAACTTAAGCTCATTTATAGCCCTCTTACACTTGGGTGTAATTAATTGTTGGAGAGGCAAATGCCTTCTTTTTTTTTTTAACAAAAATAAAAATAAAAATAATAAAAAAAAGAACTAAGTTTAGCCTAGGGCAAATTAAGAGTGTGTCCCAAATGGCCTGCTGCTCAGCTAGTGTCTTGTGCCCTGTTGGGCTAAAGAGTTAACAGTTTTGTATTGAAGAAAGAAAAAGAATTTGGAGTGTTTTTTGATTTTTGGAATATTATACTACATAACTAAGAGATGGTAATTTAGAACCATGACTACTCCCCCTCTCATGGGACATTTTGTTTTTATTTTTTGGGTCTTTTTTCTATATTATTTCTTCACATAAAATTTTGGTATGATAATTTACCCTTATATAGTACTGTACGAAGAAGATGTAAGTCTTAAATGAAAGTGAAGGAGAAGAAAGAAAGAAAGAAAGTGACAAAGAGAGACGTACGTGCGGGGCAATTCAGAGAGGAGGCCCAGAAAAAGGCAGAGTTTGGGAGAATCAAAAATAAATCAAAAGTTTGACTGGACCCAAAGAAAACAGAACACAAGGAAAAGAATAATGCCAAATGGGGAGGCATCACTCATTCAATCCCCACAAAACACTCTTTCTCTGTTGCACCTCAGCCCCTCAACTTGTTCTCTCTCTACTCTATTCTATTCTCTTCTCTCTACTACTTTGCCAATCCCACTTTACTTTAGCTCGGTGTTCCTAGGTTATGCCTGCCAAATTTCTCCGTCAGTGTTCTCTGTTTCAACGAAGTTGGTGCAACTACGCCAGCTGCTGAATGCTGACAGCAGTGTTCAGCTTCTACAGTTTCCTGCAAATTCTTCTTTCTTAGTTGTTTTCTTTTGCTCAAAGAGCTGTTTCTTTTCCGTTTTATGGTATCTCTCTCTGTCTACACGTCCATAGTCTAAGACCATATCCCCTCGTGGAATCTAAAAAATGTTACAACTAAGTACTCATTAGTTGTTCTAAGTTCTGGGGCCGACATCTCTGAACATCGTACCCGCCGTCTGTTTCCTTAACGGACTATGATTTGGGACCTGCCTGTCCTCGTTACATCACCACTCCCACCTTCCTGGCTCCAGGTACTTGTATCCTCTTTTCATCGCTCTCACTACTGCTCAATTTTCACCCATTTTTTCTTCTCTCCTACTCCTCCTCCATCTTTAATACTGACGGTAAATTGATGATTGTTTGCCGTTCTATGTTTTGATTTTTAAATTTTCAGTATTGCATGTTTAGTTTGTCTCTGATGGCGATTTCCACTAACAATTTTTTAATGCTTGTTATTTCTTATTTTATTTTGTTTTCTCCCTCAAGTTCCAGCTCTCCAAGCAAACTGCTATCTGCTGTTAAGAAATGTCGGAGAAAATTGGATTGGCAAGAGATCTAAAAGTGAAGTGAAAAAGAGTCTGCATAGAAGAGAATCGCCGAGAAATTATCCACGACGCATTCTATGATTACTTTCTGCTTGTTTGCAGAAGCACAGAAAGATTGAGAGAGAAGTAGCTAGAAGCCCATCCAAAAAGATTTTCTTGAGAAGTAAAACCAATCTGAGATACTCAGTAGAAGGCGCCTGTTAATATTTATGACAGCCTCAGCACCATTCCCTTGATGTAAATCTCAGCACAGGAAGGGAAAGTAATATTCCGGAGAAAAAGAAAATGAAGAAATTATGGAGGGTAATGGTATGCTTATCATCACAAGAACAAGGCTTGACTGGAATCTTTGGTTTATTGTTGTTGCTTCTATTCCACCATCTCGTCATGTGGGCAGAAGCCAGACAACTGGTTTCAGGGCAAAAGCAAAGCAATGATGATGTGATCAAGTTGATGGCTTTCAAGCGCTTCTCCGTTACCTCTGATCCTCACGGTGCCTTAGCCAACTGGACTGATGATTCTCCCAGCCCCTGCTCATGGCGTGGCGTCTCCTGCTCTCCTGATGGCCGTGTTACTGCTCTGAACCTCAGTTATGCAGGCCTCGTTGGTGGCCTGCACCTCCCTAACCTAACGGCCTTGTCTGCTCTCCGTGATCTATATTTGCAAGGAAATTCATTTTCTGCTGCTGATCTTTCTGCCTCCACTGCTGTCTCATGCAAGCTTGAAAGGCTTGACTTGTCCTCCAACACCATCTCAAACCCTCTTCCGGCACAATCATTTTTGGCCGCGTGTAATAGTCTAGCTTATGTTAACCTGTCTCGCAATTCAATTTCTGGGGGTAGTCTTATTTTTGGTCCTTCTTTGCTGCAGCTTGACCTCTCTCGTAATCAGATTTCAGATTCTGCCCTGTTGACTTACTCCCTCTCTAGCTGCCAGAATTTGAATCTGCTCAATTTTTCAGATAATAAGCTTACGGGAAAACTTAGTATCGCTCCCTTGTCTTGCAAAAATTTAATTGTTCTTGATCTCTCATACAATCTTTTTTCTGGACCGATACCACCGAGTTTCATGCCAGACTCTCTGGTTTCTCTCAAGCATCTCGATCTCTCCCACAACAACTTCTCTGGCAAGTTCTCCAGCCTAAATTTTGGGCAGTGCAGCAACCTTACCCAGCTCAGCTTGTCTCAGAACAGCCTTTCTGACTCTGCGTTCCCAGTTAGCCTCAGAAACTGTCACCTTCTAGAGTCACTTGACTTGTCCCATATTGGGCTGCAGGACAAGATTCCAGGGGGCTTGTTGGGAAGTTTCAAGAATTTGAAGCGTCTATCTTTAGCTCATAATCAGTTTACTGGTGAAATCCCTCCAGAGTTGGGACAGGCTTGTGGAACTCTCCAGGAGCTTGATCTGTCATCTAACAAACTCACGGATGGATTGCCTCAGGCTTTTGTTTCATGCTCTTCTTTACAAATTCTGAACCTAGGGAATAATCTACTTTCAGGAGATTTCCTCAGTGCAGTTGTGAGCACTCTCTCGAGTTTGAGAAATCTCTATGTACCATTCAACAATATTTCTGGTTCTGTGCCCTTGTCACTCACCAATTGTACTCAGCTTCAAGTGCTCGACCTCAGCTCTAATGCCTTTACAGGGAATATCCCTCCAGGATTTTGCTCTTCAACCTCAGCTTTGGAGAAGATCCTTTTAGCCAACAATTATCTCTCAGGAAGTGTGCCCGTGGAGCTTGGAAATTGCAGGAACTTAAGGACACTAGATCTTAGTTTCAACAGCTTGAGTGGTCCTATTCCCTCAAATATTTGGAAGTTACCGAATCTTTCTGACCTGGTTATGTGGGCAAATAACCTCACTGGTGAGATCCCAGAAGGCATTTGTGTCGATGGAGGAAACCTGGAGACCCTGATTCTCAACAATAATCTTATCACCGGAAGCATTCCAAAGACTATTGCCAAGTGTACCAATATGATATGGGTGTCACTTTCTAGCAACCACCTTACAGGAGAAATCCCTTCTGGTATCGGAAATCTTGTTAAGCTTGCTATCCTGCAACTAGGTAACAACTCTCTGACTGGACAGATTCCACCAGAGCTTGGAAAATGCCAGAGCCTCATTTGGCTTGATTTAAATAGCAATGACATCTGGGGGCCTCTCCCACCTGAGCTTGCAAACCAAGCTGGCCTAGTGATGCCTGGAAGTGTTTCTGGGAAGCAATTTGCATTTGTAAGAAATGAGGGTGGAACAGCTTGCAGGGGTGCTGGAGGTTTAGTTGAGTTTGAAGGAATACGAGCAGAAAGGCTTGAAAGTTTTCCCATGGTTCACTCTTGCTCATCAACAAGAATTTACTCTGGCATGACAGTATATACCTTTACTAACAATGGCAGCATGATCTACCTTGATGTCTCCTATAATAATTTGTCAGGTAGTATTCCTGAGAATTTTGGTACAGTGAGCTATCTCCAGGTCTTGAATTTGGGACATAATAAGCTAATGGGAAATATTCCAGAAAGTTTTGGCGGTTTGAAAGCTATTGGTGTCTTGGATCTCTCTCATAATAATCTCCAAGGATATCTGCCCGGTTCATTAGGGACTCTTACTTTTCTTAGTGATCTTGATGTATCCAACAACAACCTCACTGGTCTCATCCCTACTGGAGGTCAGCTGACCACTTTCCCAGCATCCAGATATGAGAACAATTCTGGACTTTGCGGGGTGCCCTTGCCTCCTTGTGGTCCTGGAGGTCATCCAACAAACCTTCACTCTCGGAATAAGAAGCCGTCTGTGGCAGTTGGGATGGTGGTTGGCATCGCATTCTTTCTTTTGTGCATCTTTGGACTTACATTAGCTCTTTATCAAGTGAAGAAGCACCAGCTTAAGGAGGAACAGAGAGAGAAATACATTGAAAGCCTACCAACTTCAGGTAGCAGTATCTGGAAACTCTCCAGTGTCCCTGAGCCTTTGAGCATCAACATTGCCACTTTTGAGAAACCGCTACGGAAGTTGACCTTTGCCCATCTGCTTGAAGCTACTAATGGTTTCAGTGCAGATAGTTTGATAGGGTCTGGAGGGTTTGGTGAGGTCTACAAGGCTCAACTGAGAGATGGCAGTGTAGTTGCAATTAAGAAGCTAATTCATATCACAGGGCAGGGAGATAGAGAGTTTATGGCAGAAATGGAAACTATTGGGAAGATCAAGCATCGGAACCTGGTTCCTTTGCTGGGTTACTGCAAGGTTGGGGAAGAGAGGCTTCTTGTGTATGAGTACATGAAATGGGGAAGTCTGGAGTCTGTTCTTCATGACAAGGCCAAAGGAAGAGGGTCAAGGCTTGACTGGGCAGCTAGAAAGAAGATTGCGATAGGGTCAGCAAGAGGTCTTGCATTCCTTCATCATAGCTGTATTCCTCACATTATTCACCGGGACATGAAGTCTAGCAATGTACTGCTTGATGAAAACTTTGAGGCTAGAGTTTCTGATTTTGGCATGGCGAGATTAGTAAATGCCCTTGATACTCATCTTAGTGTGAGCACACTTGCAGGAACGCCAGGATATGTTCCCCCAGAGTACTATCAGAGTTTCCGGTGTACTACAAAAGGTGACGTCTATAGTTATGGTGTCATACTGCTAGAGCTTCTCTCTGGCAAGAGACCTATAGACACATCTGAGTTTGGCGATGACTACAACCTTGTAGGATGGGCAAAGCAGCTTCACAGAGAGAAGAGAATTGATGAGATATTGGATCCTGAGTTGATGACACAGAAATCTGGTGAGGCAGAGTTACACCAGTATTTGAGGATTGCCTTTGAGTGCCTTGATGATAGGCCCTTCCGCCGTCCAACCATGATACAGGTGATGGCAATGTTCAAAGAGCTTCAAGTTGATTCAGAGAGTGATATCCTCGATGGTTTCTCACTCAAAGACAACGTTATAGAAGAATCATGAGGGAAAGAACCTTGGAAGTACATCCAACTTTGACTGGAGTGAAAAGGTCTTGTTCCTGCCATCACATGTAGTGAGGCTGAGTTTGCAGATGCAGTCCTACAAGTTGGATTTCTGATATTGGAGATAGGCTTCATTGATAAGTTTTTGCTTAGTGTAAATAATAGAAAACACTGAATGAGACAGAGAAGTTCAAAGAAAACATGGGGGGAAACAAAGTAATGGGGTCTTCAGTTGCTGAAACCTGGGTAACATAGATTTTCTTTCCTTTGAACATCCTCTCTGTCACCAAAGACTTCAAAACTTTGCTCCTTTTCCATTAGCTTGGTTTTCCTGCCACAATTTTGCTAACTGATATTTACTCTTTATATGTTATAATTGGTCAGTTGTTCTTTGTAGGAAGTTCGATGTAAGAATTGAGAAGACAAGACCATCCTGTAAAGTTTAATAGGAGCATTAACAGTATAGTACTGGAATCACAATTGTATCATTTGCATTTAGTTTAGTGAGCAATCGCAGAATTATGTTGGCAGTTGAATTCAACGGCAAAGAGGTCTCCAAATTGATTCACAAACATGATTTTGAACCATAGCTCTCTTTCAGTTAGACTATGCAACCTCCAACCTGAGTACTTCTTGTTCTTTTCTCTTTGTGGCTGGTCATGAACTTGCATGATTACACGACAACTCAAGCATTATACTGAATAATATCGTTACTACGAGTTTCTTCATATGCTGGACTATGCTTCTGTTGGCTCAGAAATCTGATTGAATCTACAACATTTTGTGTCTGTCTAAACGAATCACAGCATGCTGGGATTTGAGACTCATATGAGTTTAATAATTAACTAGAGGTGTCTAACCCTGCTTTGGATTGCTGGAACTGGCTCTTTTGTGCCTAGAAGATTTCCTTGTTACGGTTCAGATATGTGTTGCCTTTAATTTAATTTATAGCTACAGTTGCCTCGAAAAGCATTTGGATTAGTTCTAATTGATTTATCCTCTTTGAAAATCCATGTGCTGCTTATAATCATTGTTAAACCATAATTAAAGCAACATCTGCAGTGCTATTGGATGTTGAAAATAAGGCCTTGGAGTGATATGTTTCTTTAGGCGATAAAGTGTCAAACGTGAACCCATAATATGTCTGATATGCTTTTCCATGTCAAATTTCTCTCTTATTTATGTCCTGATATCTAGGCTTTAGCTATGGTCAAAATCCTTAATCGCAATTTATGTCATCATTTGCACGTTTCCACATAGTGTTCAACGATTTTGAAGTTTTCTTTTGTCTGTTTATTTCTCTCTCCGTGGAAATTTTGTACTGTATAGGATTCCTGTTGCAGAATATAACCTTTTTGGTACTAAAGCAAATTTAAAGTTTGATTCATTTGACATCCAGCATCAAACACTAATGATGTCTAGGACAAAGTTTCAAGAGTTGATGATTATGCATTTATGACCAAAATGCCCAGGTGGATTTTAGGCTTGCATAATTCCTTCCACTTGATAGTTTCTGTTGATGTTCCAGGTCCAGCGGAACCAAAATGTAATTCTGCTTGCTTTGGTGTCCTGCTGGCAGAGCTTCTTTCTCTCCCTCTGACAGGATAAGTTGGATAACCAATGCACCAAATTGCATATAAGCCTTTCATTCCCTCCTTAAAACAATCTGCAATGTTTATGGCATTGCCGTTTATGCTGGTTTATGGTTCCAAAGCCCCCTTGTGATGTGTAGCTTGCAGGAATCACTGATTATCTAATAACATCCCAAGTGCTTGCTTCATGCTTTGAACTTTGAAATCTAATTAAGCAAATCCTTAATTTGTGCTTGGTCCTGAAGCACAGGACTTCTTATGTTATGTATGTTGTTCTTTTCATCTTAGATTAGACATTCTGCATCTTATACATAGAACGTACTGTTTTGAGTAGAGGTTGAAGCCTCGGTTTTGGATCACTTTATGCAAAACAATATCAACTTTTGTGGCTTACGCGCCGACGATCATGCAACTTGCAAAGGCCTCATTAGTGGCAGTATTTAGTTTTATATGCTCTGGTGTTGTCTTGGTTTGGTACGACAACCATTGACTCACTGCCATACGTAGCAGCAGCATCAGGCCAAAGAGTGCACTGCATGGTCTTCGTGCGATATAGAACATGGGCCTCGGGCCAAAGATACATAGGCCTTGAATATCCGAGCAGCCTAGTGCCAGGCAGTAGCTATGGAAATGGAATTCAGTCCAAGGAGAGGCCCCTTCGACATTGACAGGATGTCTTACTTGGTTCACAGACTAGGCTACTGACTCAAACTGAAGTTGTTGCTTGGAAAACTCCAACCTTTGCTCCCCATTTTTCTCACCGGAGTGTCCCACCAATCCAATACATAAAAACACAACCAATCCGTTAATGAATACAAAGTTGTAGTGGTACAAGTTTCAACATCAAGCATGATAAGCCATACTATTTCTTTGGCAGAAAGCTATTGCAGAAATATTGCGAAGTACTCGGTTCAAACTGTAAAGAATCTGCAGCAGACTATATTTTGGTTCATTGGATTCCAGGAACACAACCATCTCCCAGAGTCCAAGGGCTAACTGTGAATTCCCAATTTCTTTCTCTGTACAAAGATGAATTGGCAAATTAAGTTGCCCAATCTTGGTGAAATCTTTTGCTACATCAATCATTGTGTATTGTTTCATGTGATGAATGATACTACTACGGGAGAGTCAGTGTCAGTGATACAAGAGTACTCTTTTTAAGGCTTTTTATCCTGACAGAAAACATGGGCTTGGGTTGTTAGGAAACCTTGGTAACAGCAATGTGAGGGAAAAGTCGGAAAAGAGACAAAGACTGGGTCAAGCAATCTTTTTGACCGGGTTTGGGACTTTTATTTATTTATTTTTAGTATGGGGTGTGGAAATAAACATATATATAATAATAATAGTATAACTGCCTGCACCTTCCTACTAAAATATTACTACATATAATTAAGTATATTTATATAGTATTGTAGGTGTCACATGACATGAAGGAAGGAAAGACTCATATGCTGTTTGTTAGTTGCTATTGCTACCCTTGTTAATCAAAATTTTTGTGTTAGCACAATAAACAATAATCATATCATAATAATCTTGTAAGATATAGGATATATTTATAAGTAGATGCACAATCCATCCAATTGGCACATTCTTATCATATACCAACAAAATTTTTCATGCTGCCAGTTTTTGGTTCTTCTCCCTCTGGTCCTTGTTTATTTTGACAAAATTATATACTAATATTTCATTTCATCCTTCATTATGTTCAAGCAAACTGGAAAACTAAAAGCATACATATTTTGCAGGACACCTACCTAAAGTTGTCTCACTCCCACTAAAATTTCATGTCTTGGGTTATTGACACATGCAGTGATGAATTTACATACATGGAGATGGAGCAATAGCATATTAATTAAGATGTAACGCTAAAATATCTTTCTTTCTTTCTATGGCAGTGAATAGAATAGCATTAAAGAAGCAGATCCTTTTAATAATAAATTTGGAGAGTAAAAAGAGTTACTAGGGTAGACGCAGGTCATATGTGTTGATAGGAATAACTTTAGAGATTAAGAAAGAGCAAAGGAAACAAAAAGAAGGCGAAGGTGTAGCAGATTAGACTGGAATCTAGAATTGGATCCGATCATAGTCACAGGCGACAGCACAAGAATAAATTAAGAGATAACAATTCGTTATCAACCAGTCATTATTTTAATTTTAATATAATAAACTAATCTCCTCCCATTAAACGCGGTTCCGATGAATGATTTAGGCTCTTTACTTGTCCTTTTTCATTTTAACATTTGACGTGTAAGTTAGACGGTCTTCCATAATTCTATGATTCTCTCACTTATTTCTTAACAATGGTGCTGGCACTTGGTTGTCTCTTCATCATTATTATTATATTCATTTATTCACTCACAGCCATTAATTTTTAATCTTTGGGAGCTCCGATACCGTGTCTGTCCCCTGTCTTTTGCTCTATTAACTTTATTAATTAATTAGTTGCCCTAAAGAACTTAGCTAGTATTATATATATTCTTACCTGAAAATCATCAATTAGGCATAGGCATATTATACAGTATATATTGGAATACTGTATTGTCTCTAGTTCTTTAATTACTTTCTTAAATTTTGAAGTTATGGTTTCCTGCAGCTTATTAAATATACACATATATATATATATATATATATATATATATATATATTCACATAGTTAAGTAACAAATCTAAAAATAGAAGAGGAAANATATTTATATATATATATATATATATATATTCACATAGTTAAGTAACAAATCTAAAAATAGAAGAGGAAAAAACTACATATATAGTAAATGATATTTTAGATGTGATTCAAGAACATTGCACGGACTTGTGACGGATTGTTTACTAAAGATAAATACTAGAGATTGTTTTTTTGGTTATCCTCGTAAGGAATGAATACAAGAGATAGATGGATTAGTAGGAAGAGCATGACAAGGTATAGTGGAAGGAACAGGGCAAGCAGGTGAGGTCAAGGCCTGCCAGCAGGCGGTTATAACATCTTCACTTTGTTAGGGTACAGGTGTTTGGCACATAATTTACTTGCCACCCCAGCGTTACACATACTTATTTTGCATCTTTTGACAATTAAAGCAATACTAATAAATTTAGGGAACACGGCATCTCCTGCTTTGGGGTCCTCGGTGATTTCCCATCATCACCAATCAGATGAGTAGCAGGTGCTCCATGACTGCCATGTGGCATGAAAAGATTGGATAATCAGAGAGGGGTCATTTTCCTGTTCCAAAGGTCAAAACAACAGAAACAGGAATGATTAGCAACTAAATAACAAATTAAATGGAATGGAATGGAATTGAATCCAATCAATGAGAGGAGAGATAAATGTGTGAACTTTCTTTGTTCAGCTGGTTGCTCTTCCTTTCTTTAATAAATTCACTTTATTTTTCCTTCTTCAAAGATTCCATCCATTTCAGGTCCACCACCATTGCAGAACTATCTCCTTTTTTCTCTTCTTTCTTTCTTCTTCTTCGTTTCTTTATATAAATATATATACATATATACACTATTTCCATTAGAATTCACAGTATTATATTTTATACTGTAATCATATTTGTTTTTCTTGTAGTTTTCTCTTCTCCATAGAAAAAAAAAACTAATCATCTATCATATCAATATAGGCTCAAATCAAAGGAAAAGAGAGAAACACAAAACACAGAGATAAAATCTCTGGTACTTTGATGATGAAAGTTGAATGCTTTCATTTCCATTTCCATTGAAGAGAGAAAATCTAATCAGAGGTTCGGGATATCTTCTGGTACTGATGGTGTGGTCATGTTGGTTTAATCAATCAGGTAATCATTTTGTTCTTTTTCTTCCATATGAGCTTTACTTCTTTTTGTTTTCTGTTTCTCAATTAAAATTTTCTCTTCTTCATCTCATTCTTCTTAATAATAATAATAAAAAAATAATGTCATAGCTTCACTGCAAATTTAAAATACCAACCTCTGTATTTGCAATTCTTTAACTTCAATCTTATAACTTTGATACTGTTTTTGGTTTAATTGCCTCAACCTGCTATGATCCAAACTTCTTATCATTAGATCTTGGAGGGCGACATGGCTTAAGAAATGAGTACCAAATTTATCAAATTAACTGTTTTTGTTTGATTAATTGCCTCCATCAAATTCGGATTATGTTTTTATTTATCTCAACTTTATACGATGATGAGTTCTTATGTTTTCTAGAAAAAGTACAAAAATGGAACCTTCTCTAGTTTTTGTTGTCAACTGTTCTTTTTGTGTATCAATTCCTTTTATAATATTACTAAATCCAGCTGGTATTTCTGCCCTCCTTTTGGCTTGGTTGAGCAAGGGTAAGACGCATAGTAATCACATAGGTCCAATATTTATATTCCTTATTCATTTCTGGAGTCATTTTGGTGTAGCTGAGGAGTGAATGCAAAACTATCGCTTTCTACATACATCTTCTTTTTGCTGTTGCAGCCAAAAGAAAGAAACCCAATATGTAATGTTTGAATCTTATGTCTTTTTTGTTTTAGCAATGAGGCTCAACAATTCGGAATTGCCCTCTGTTGAACTAAGGTTCTAATCTTTACATAATTTGACTCTTCAGTTCAAAGATTACATCTTTGAAACTAATTTTGAGCAAACTGCAATTTTGCTTTCTAAAGAGATTTCTTGCTGTGTCATTCTAGAGTTATTGGGGGCCTCTCTTTGATGCCATCATGTGTTGTCTTTGTTGTTGATCTGTCAGGAATTCGACCATCTTCTTTCAAAATGAACTGAAATCTGCCCAGGTTTTAGAATTGTCATGGCTGGTATTAATGATAATGTTGCTATTATTGGAGACTGGATACCTCCTACTCCCAGCCCAAGAACATTTTTTGCAGCTCTGTTAGGTGATGATATTGGCTCAAAACCAGTCTCAGAAACTCATGGGGAAAATAAAACTGAGGGACTCTTTCTGGGATCTCGAGGGATAATGACAGCAGAGAATAGTGACAATAAGGATGCTCACCAAGGTCATGAACAATTGAAAGAATTTGGGTCGATTTCTGAGCAAAAATCCAGTTCACGGGGAGGTCTGGTGGAAAGGATGGCAGCCAGAGCTGGATTTAATGCTCCAAGATTGAATACTGAAAGCATCAGGTCTGCTGACCTTTCACTTAACCCTGAAATTTGTTCTCCTTACTTGACAATACCTCCTGGTCTCAGCCCAACAACACTGCTAGAATCTCCAGTTTTCGTCTCAAATTCGTTGGTAAGTTTACTAACTTGAAAGGTTTGGTACCATCTAGTTGTAGTTCTTTCCTTTTGGAACAAGTATAGATGGTGTCAACTATCAAATGTTGAGGTCATGAGGGTCAGGGAAGTCCATACTCCAATCAGGAGTTGAAGGAATTATAATTAAAATAAGATTGAGAACTAACGTCCTGCACTACAAGTTACTTGCCAAAACAAATTCTTTTGGAATTTAATAACCATTGAAAGCATTTATACTCGGAACATTGATCTAATAGTTATAAATTACTGTCTTTAATTAATACCTTCCTTTTGTTTATTGAGTTCTGTTGCATACGAATATCTCAATGTGTATCACTGCAGGCACAGCCATCTCCGACTACTGGAAAATTCCCTTTTATTCCTAATGGTAATGGTCGGAGTTCTTTCTCGGAGTCCTCTGATAAAAGTAAAGATAACTATTTTGAGGACATCAATGCATCATCATTTGCATTCAAGCCTTTTGCAGAATCAAATTCCTCTTTTCTCCTTGGTGCAATGAGCAAAGTAAGTATGCTGTGGGAATTTGTTTTTGGACAACTGGACTAAGAAAAAAAGGGAAAAAGATTTAAATGAATCAAAATGTCTTCCTTCAGAACCCATAATGTTATTCACGTTTGTTCCCACTTTTGTTATTAGTCAAATTCTAAATACTCAAAATTACTAAACTAAATTAGAACTTGAAATGGAGTGAGTATTAATATTAGTTTACCATCTCTATCAAATGCAAATGGGTAGACCAGATTTATAACCATTAAACTTTCCTCCTAATTGCAGATTACTCCAGCCAGTGTTCCTCAGCAGTCATTTCCAAATATTGAGGTTTCGGTTCAGTCTGAAAATCCCCTTCCATCTCAAAATGTAGACCCAGGGAAAGTCCACTCTCAGAACAGCAACAGGCCCTCCCTTCAGGCAGATTTCTCTAGATCATCAACTGAAAAAGACACTGGGAGTAACAACTCTGCAGATCAAAGGGTCTTTGATCCTGTTGGTGGGACTGCTGAAAATTCACAGCCTCTTGATGAGCCACAGGATGAAGAAGGAGATCAAAGAGGTAGTGGGGATTGCATGGCTGGTGGTGTTGGCAGTGCACCATCTGATGATGGATATAATTGGAGAAAATATGGACAAAAACAAGTAAAAGGCAGTGAGTATCCTCGTAGTTATTACAAGTGCACACATCCAAATTGTCAGGTTAAGAAGAAGGTGGAACGTTCTCATGAAGGTCACATAACAGAGATCATATACAAGGGAGCTCACAACCATCCCAAGCCTCCACCCAATCGCCGATCAGCCATTGGATCATCCAACCCACTAACTGACATGCAACCAGAAGTCCCTGAACAACCTGGCCTTCAGAATGGTACTGATGGTGATCCTGTTTGGGCAACTGGACAGAAGGGAACAGTTGCTGCTACTCATGATTGGAGGCATGACAGCATTGAGGTGACATCATCTGCACCTGTAGGTCCTGAGTATGGCAATGTGCAGGCCCCAAATGGCACTCACTTTGAATCAGGTGATGCAGTCGATGCCTCATCTACCTTCTCTAATGATGAAGATGAAGATGATCGGGGGACACATGGCAGTGTCTCATTAGGTTATGATGGTGAAGGAGATGAATCTGAGTCAAAGAGAAGGTTTATATCTGACAAAAGTTTGAATAGTGTTGCTATTTAGATCACCATGTGAATGTTCTCATTTTTTATACCAGGAAAATTGAAGCTTATGCACCAGAAATGAGTGGAGCCACGCGAGCTATTCGTGAGCCTAGGGTTGTGGTCCAGACAACCAGTGAGGTGGATATCCTAGATGATGGATATCGGTGGCGCAAGTATGGCCAGAAAGTAGTGAAAGGAAATCCAAATCCAAGGTTTTTGCCTTAAATCAATCAATGTTTTATCTTCTATGTTCTCTCGCTTTTACTCTTTCATGCATAGAGCTGTTTTCTACTATTGGCTGCCAAAATAAACCAGAACATCATTTGCTACTGCTTTAATGCAGGAGTTATTACAAATGCACTAGTGCGGGCTGCACAGTGAGGAAGCATGTGGAGAGGGCATCACATGACCTCAAGTCAGTAATTACTACCTATGAAGGAAAGCACAACCATGATGTTCCTGCTGCTCGTAGTAGCAGTCATGTCAATTCTGCTACCTGTAGCACAGTAACTGCCCAAGGTGCTTCCTCTGTCCAAACACATGTCCACAGGCCGGAGCCATCACAACTTCACAACAGCATGGTTAGACCTGCATCATTTGGTCCATATACCCTGCCTGGAAGGCAGCAGCTGGGGCCTTCTCCTGGCTTCTCCTTTGGAATGAATCAACCAGGCCTGGCCAATTTGGCAATGGCTGGGTTGGGTCCTGGCCAAGCTAAGCTGCCAGTTCTGCCTGTTCATCCATTCATGCCTCAGCAACGCCAGATGAATGAAATGGGTTTCATGCTGCCAAAAGGAGAACCAAAGATGGAGCCAATGTCTGAACCTGGTTTGAATCTTTCAAACAACTCAACAGTATACCAGCAAATTATGAGTAGGCTGCCTCAGATGTAAATTTTCTGTCTTTTACTCCCTTAAAAATTTCTCTTTCAGTTGTTCTGAGAAAAATAGAAGCATTTATGTTTCAAATATATAAATGAGCGTTTCATCAGTGCTCGATCTTCCTTGTTATTCTATTGATTTTTGGTGACATGAACATAAGTTGAAATTGTTACGAGAGATTATGTTTCGAATATATAAAAGAGCATCTCATCAGTGCTCGGTCTCCTTAATTATTCTTTTAATTTTTATTGGCTTGAACATAAGTTGATGTTGTTATGAGAGAGACTATACCTTTGATTTCTACTTGCACCGACAAGATGGAACAGTATAAATACCAAAAGAGGAACTGCAACGCTAGATTGTTGGTACTTGAGTTGAACACGGTGAAAAACCATGCCAGGAAAAGGATGCTGTTGTAAGTATGTTTCATTTAGTAGCTGTTCTGATTGGAGCAACAACTGACAAATGATACCCTTTCGTTGCAAAGTCGGAGTGTATTTTGGATCCCTTGGTTCCCATTTAACAGAGAAGAGGAGACGAGACGGAAACCACGTTGTAAGTTGTAACCAGCCAACAGTGCATTAATGAAAACAAATATATACCCAAGACCAACATTTATGAGCATTTCATGTAAACATCTTACAAATCAATGGTATCACAAAATTTCTTACAATTAAGTTCATCACATGATGAATATAATTGAGCCAAGCTCTATCCATCTGATTCCACCTCAATGACCACACCATTTCCTTCTCTGATATTGGAAAAAGAGAAACAAAAAAAAAATGATTTGCCTACTGATTTGCACTATCTTTTTCCTCTAATATTGAACTATATAACTGTAAAAGTACATGTACAAGGCATTTTTCTCTAAATTACATCAACAAACCTCAGGTATATCAGCTCAGCAGAAGCTGTGGTAATCCTATATGGAGTAATCCCGACTCAAAGCGTGACTTGGAGTCCCAATTCTAAAGTAGGCGTAACCAACTTCCTTGGTCTCTCTTCTAAGTTGCAGTATGTAGCAGCAGGCCGAGAAGCTAAAAATTTGACAATCAGCTGCTTCGCTACATTAAAGGCCATTTGCCATCTCCTCCAGATTGTTCTCTTTCCTATGCTGATGGACTGATTTCCTATGATTTATCTCCTCTCTGCATGGACAACAAAAAGCATCAAATCATAACTAATAAGTAGATGGTATAAAAATCAATCAGACACCAAAACCACAAACCCCCAGTAGAATCTAGAATAGCAGCCCTAATAAGGATACCATCTGCTGGAAAAGAAAGAGGGATATACCATCATAGAACAACAAAATGAAACATAAATAAGGAACCTGAGACAGTTCGAAATTGATTCGTAATGAAGAACAGCAACAATTCTTCGCTTCCTTCCCTTGTGGGGTTCTCCCCTACGTTTCACCACTGGCAATTGCTTTATCCCCTTGGCCTCCATCAACTTCCTGGCGATTGCCAAGTCCGTGTCCGGATAACAGGTTAAAAGTCCACGCTCTTGCCCACAGTAACTTATCCCTCGAGTGCAGACAGAGGAAACGAGACATTTATTCACCTGTAAGGATTTCACAATGCCTTATTTAAAACATGAGAGAGAGAGAGAGAGAGAGAGAGAGCTGGAGTTACATACATCCAGAGCTGTTGAATCACCATTGGAGACATCTTTAGGCTTCTTAGACAGGCACCGTCTAACGTCACCATACGTGAGAATCCCCTCCAGAAAGTCATCTTCATCAACAACAAGCACACAATTCTGATGGCTGTCATGCATGCATTTCATTGCTTCTTTTAAAGTAACAGCCATTGACACCTTTACATACTTCTTTGACATGGCCCTAGAAACCTAACAACAAGCAAAGATGCAGATTTCATCAAGGAAAAACGGGTATGAATAAGGGAAATACGCTACATGCTAACTGATGAGAAGCTCAAAAAAAAACTAGACCATTTTGAAAATCTTTTCTGAAACAAAAGGAGGAAATTATACCCTAAGATCTTCAAGAAGCGTATCTTCATCTACGACTTCATTGTCAGCAACCTTTTCTATGACAGAGAGTTCCTCAGCAGCAGTAACAGAAGAATATCCTCTTGCTATATTCCTTGTATCAGATACTTCAGGCTCCTTGTTCTGGTTAGTCACAGAAGGAACCCATATGGCTAATCCAACAGCACCCTATTTGCCAAAATGACAAAGAAGAAAAAAATTATCAAAGTTAAGAAAATGGAGATGTTTAGACAATGTCCCATCCCATAAAGAATTACCATGAGAGGAAGTAATATCCTGTAATCTTTTGTCAGCTCAAAGAGAAGCAGAACTGAAGTTAGGGGTACTGAACAAACTGAAGCTAATGTGGCAGCCATTCCAACCTAAAGTAGAAGCTTGAATGTATTAAAATCAGCTAATTACATAAAATTGAACGGTATTTACCAAGTTCAAGAGATGTATGGGCAGTAACTCCCCATGAAAAATTTACCAGTGCATATGCTTGTGGCTGTGCAACGGCAGCATTTCCTGGAATAGCTGAATTAATAAGTTCGGCAGCTGAACCTCCAAATACAGCACCAACAGCAGCACCAATCATCAAACTTGGTGCATAAAGGCCACCTACAAGCCCAGACCCCTTACACAAAGCAGTGGCTACAACTTTGGCTGCTGCTAACTGGGCTAGCAACCAGATTCCAGGAGCTGATGCTGTCTTCCCAGTGTGTAGGATTTCATTGACATTTGTAAAGCCCCAATATAGTATTCCAGGATACTTAAGAGCTATTATTCCTGCTCCTAGACCACCTAAAGCAGGACAGATTACAGAAGGAAGTCCAAATTTCTCCTTGATAAACTCAAATGCCTTTGTGAACCAAGAAACCAATCGAGTGAAGACTACACTTACAACACCACAAAGCATTCCCAAAATCAGGTACAAAGGTAGCTCTGCAAGACAAAATCAAATAAATATTGTAAGTATCGCCACTTTTTCCCTTATATGCAATCATTCCTAATCGTATCTTAGCATGAAGTGCGATACATGAAGCTTGTTTGACCTATTCAGGTAGAAAAGCCAAACCCCCAGGAGTGTATGCCATTGGAAATGATAATACGTTCAGAAATCACACTCTATGCTGGCTGCTCACTGTCAAATATTTGAAAGGCAAATATGCCCTCCATATGTTTTAATTTTCAAAATAGAAATGGGGAGGACATGCTATCAAAACATAAAATTGCTGAAATTGCTAATCATGCATACAAGAAGCACAGTTTAATTCCAAAGATCAATAGAGCAGCAAATTCATCAATCTCCTCATTAAACAACGAATTACTTTTGGAACGAATATCAGAAGCTGTAATCACACCAAGAAACTTACACAAATACATACAAGCATCAAAACTGCAATCTGAAAATGGAAAGAAATTCATTACAAGAAGGTAAATACCAGAAGCAGATTTCAAATCATATGATGGCACAGTGAAAGCTGATTCTGTCCCAAGTAAAGCATTTGATACGGTAGACGAGATAACGGAGGCCAAAATTATCATCGCAGTTGTAAATGGAGGTGAGTTTTCAGCACGGAGAGGTCTTACCACAGTTTCAATAGCAAAGAAGCAACCGGCAACAGCAGCATTAAAACCTGAAAAGATGAGAGAGAAGTTGAAAGATAAAAGCCAACCAATTCATCAATGAATTTGAAAATGATACAATACGTAGCCCCTAGATGAAATCAATAGATCAAGAAGGTAACTTTAAAAGCTTATGCCAATTAAAGCCACAGCTACAAATGAAAGTAAGTCTACAAGTGTTTGGATTAACATGCTCAATCAGTGTACCTGAAGCAATCCCAGTCGCTGCTCCAGCTGCCACAAGAGCAATCTTCCTTTCTCTGTTGTTTTCCATCATTAGTGAGAATCCATTGGCAAGTGATTTTCCAATATCTACACTGGGGCCTTCAGTACCCAAAGAACAACCAGTACCTAAAGTTACGGCAGCCTGGATAGCCTTTATTGTGGGGAAGACCCCAGCAACCAAATCGACACCTTGTTGTTGAGAAGAACTGGATTGCCTTATTTGGTTCAATATATCAAGTAAACCATGCATCATTCCAACAATGACCCCACCGGTGACTGGTATCAAAAGAATTCGATGCCAAGTGTCAGCCAGTCTCTGTAAACGAAGCCATGCAGCACCCTCAACTGGAGTCCCAGCCCATGCCCATTCATGTATGACGTGAACCTGAATGAGTAATAGCAAACATCATAGATGAGCACAAAAAGTGAAGCAATGTTGAACAAGAGAAACATTTATCATGTATGGACTAGGCTACTTTGCCAAATACTATACTATTAAGCTACAATAATAACCTGAAGAGGAAGCAGTTTACACTAGCACAGACAAGGAGAAAAGGAACAAGGGAGTCAACATCCGTTGAGAAAAGGTGAACAAAGTTTTGATTCAACAAATGAAGATGCATGGTGGAAACTGTGTTATCAATATGCTGCTATGATGGATCATTTGTAAAAGAAAATATGCGAGATAATTGAAGAAATACAGCACTGGGAAGATGGGCCATATATGAATTGAATAATTGTACAGAAGCCTATATCAAAGTTGTAAGGGAGGACATAGTAATTTTTAGCAAAAGTTGAAAATTTGTGTCTTGATTGGGTGTTTGAGAAACGAAACATCAATTAATGTTAAAAAAGTTGAGATTTTTATTAATTAATAATTTAGTAATGTAGAAAAGAAAACGTAGGAGAGGGCAGAGGAGAATCTTACAGAAAAAGGAATAGGTGTTTGTAGGATGATGGTAAAACAAAAATGCAAACTTGAACAGTAATGAATTAAGCCCTTCTGAGAGCAAATTAAAGCCATTGATTGAAGAGTTGAGAGATCTCAGAATCATAAAAGTGAAAATGCAAAAGAAATAGCAACGTTGAAACGTAAAAGAAAAGCCTACTCCTTTGTTGAAGGCAGCCACAAAGAGACCGGAGGCGACTCCAAGCAAGCAACTGATAAGCAGCAAGGCCCATTCGGGAGGGGCGCTATCTCCCAGCGCATCAGCGGCATCCATAACGTAAGCATGGTGGTTGTGGTGATGATCTATGGAGGACGGTGAGGAGCGGTCTCTGTCTCTATCGAGTCGTTTGAAGCTGATGCGCCTGGCGGAGAAGCCCCTGTCCAAATGCTTGAACAGATCTTTAAAGGCGTTGTTGTGGTTGTTGCTCATCTGAGATTCCAAGTCGTCGTCGTAGTCGTTATCGTCATCGTCATCTTCATCCTTACGGCTGTTGGATCTCAGCAGATGCCTCTGATCGCTGTATTCTCCTGCCCCCGTCATTTCCTCAATTCTTTCAATCAGTTTTTCCTATCCATTCCAAATCCAAACCCTTTAAATAAATTTCGAATTAGTATTAGTATTTTTAATTTCCCCCAACACATATGTTTTGTTTCGCTGAGATCACAAGCAATGCTGAAAACCAGAGTTTTTTAACATTTTATTGCGAGCCGAGCCGAGCCTTGCCTTGCCTTCTCCCTCTTCCCTTCCATGGAATTCTTCCAAGTCCAACAATCAATACGCGCCGTTTGGCTCCCCACCCGCTCCTCGTCCTCGCTCCTCTATAAAGACAAAACATTTATATCCCCGACCCAACTTGCAAAACGTTGCATGTCGACGTGCTTAGAAATTGGAATAGAATGCTTGGTCAAACAAGAGGCACTGAGTCACCACTCACCTCTCAGACTCACACCTTCGCCTTCACCTTCACCTTGGTCAATTTCTTTCTTGTTACTTTTACCGTCTACTGATCCACAAAGCAACCTTACCCTTAGTCCTGTCCGTAGGTGAAAAAAATGCAAGCTTTCTATTTACCCATGCCATGAAGCCTAGACAAGGAAACTACTAGCAATAGTAAGTAGTAACGTGGTCATTGGGCAAAGCATGGTTGATTGGTCCATGTCTTTCTTTCCTAACCTTCCTCAGTGAAAAGGAGAAGGGATTCATTTCTCTGAATTGATTGGGAAATGGAATCCGTGCGTGCTTGAATTGATATGGAAATACTGCCTACCATATTTGTTACGAAAATAAAGATCCCTCATTTGATAAAAAGGAGAAGAATAAAAAACCTACCCAGGCGCGTGCTTACGCAACACAAGCATTGACGTGTGGTTCTCTTCCGAGTCTCAACTCATCCGCAGAATGACAGAGCAAAATTCGTAGACAAACAAAAGGAAAACCTCAACTTTGACACACCAAAATCAAAGATCAAAGAAGAAAATAGGAGGAAATTTTTGGCCTAGAGAAACAACTACGAAACAGAGAAAACAACAACATCGTCGGAATTTGAGTTGATTTCCAAATGAAAGGGACCCGTTTGATGCATGGATTTTTTTTTTTGTTGATGGCGATCGGATGAGGTTCTAATACTTGTTGGATCTGAAACCCTGAAACTAGAGCAGAAACAGGTGGGCGATCTTCTTCTTCATCCAAACACAGACGTCATCCAATAAAAAGGTTAGATCTTTTGCTGCTTCCTGCAACCAAGATTGCACCTTTGACTATCATCTCTCCAGTTCTGCGATTCCCTACAATACAAAATTGTTCTCCTTTTCCACTTGACAAGCTGATTATTTAGATAAGTCTTGCTCGTCATTTCTCACTACCCGCTACCCTTTCAGCTCAGCCCGACACTGTTTTGTTTTCCTCTTTCGAGGGATTCTCTTTTGTTTTATATCTCTAGCTAAAAATTGAAAAAAGATACAAGGAGATACGGGGAAGATTTAATTTTGTAGGCACCTAGATCGATATTACAATTTTCTTGGTGGTTGGTAATATTTAACTCGTTTTGTTCTGACTTCCGAGCAACAAGCCAATAACAAACCCAGGAATTCTTCTAAATTCCTGTGTTGGTTCTTCTTTGCCTTTTCCCCTTATATAAAACCCCTCTTTAAGCTTAAAGCTCTTACTATATTGGTTTTTACTTGATTTCCGGGAGTGCACTCTGTTTGTGTAGATATTTTCTCACCTGCAAACATGCATGCTAGGCATAGAAGTCCTGGGAATGGCTATAGGTCTAGTTCTTTGGGGATGGGGCTTGCCGCTTCCCGGATATCCCCTGAAACTTCGGGTAGAGGCCATGGCTTTTACAATTCAGAGTACCGCAACTTCAAGCGTGGCTTTGGGCGTGGCCAGAGCCACCCAAAATCCTTTCAATCACATCCGCCAACACCACGCAAAGGCACTGACATATTTATGGAAGCAGGCCGGCTTGCTGCAGAATACTTGGTCTCGCAGGGATTGTTGCCCCCTAGTGTGCTACCTGCCAAATGGCAGAATGGTAGTTTGAAGAAGCAGATGGGTGATTATCAGGATTATAGGTCACAAGAGGGTGATAACTTGCACCTTCCACCAGATGGCCGCACATCAGCCCTTGCTCGTCTGGGAAATTCTACCCCTGATTTGGGATTAGGCAGGAGGAGGTACCTTGATGATTATAACCCAACAGGGTCAAGAAATCTTTCTAAAGGAAGAAGGAAGGAGGGATCTTATCGAAGTCATAGCTCTGATTGGGGTCGAGAATATGGGAGAAGTGGGTCATGGTCAGATAGAATTAGGGGTTCTCCTGATATGGAAATTGATGATGATAATGTTTCTGGACATCATGAAGAGCCACAAGTTGGTAATGGATTGCAGAAGCCTGTTTCAAGCGAGTTTGCACCAAAAAGTGAGGAATTAGATTACCCAGAATTTGATGATAAGTACAACCTACAGGATGAAGTGGGCTCAAAGGCAAGTTCCTCTAGTGCCGGGAAAGATCTAAAGTTGGAGACTGATGGCGAACCCTTGAAGAGTTCTGGTGATTCTACAAATTTTAGCACAGAGGCTGGAGAGCTGAAGGATGGCAGCAATAATGACGAAACTGAGAAGGAGGGTACCATGAAGGATTTACCCTACCAGCATTCTTCTACAGAAGATGATCCCTCAGGCAAGACTAGTGCTGATTTACTGGCACTCTGCAAATTTGCCAAGGTGCCTACCAAAACGCGTTCTTCCTTGACATTGAAGAACTTAAAGACTGACTCAGTTTCATATAATGAACAGGAAACCGTTTCTGATATTGGAGCTCCCAGTGGTACTCAAAATGCCCTGATTAAAGAAAATTCTTTGGGAGGTTCCTCTGGTGATATGCTAATAAATAAAAGTCAGGACTCAAAATGCCCTAATTCTGAACTTTCTAAAGACTTGTCTGTTCATTCCTTTGGGGATGGAGGGGACTTGGATCACATCTATGGTGTTGAGCAGGGTAAGTGTACAAGGTCTCAATCTTTCCCTGATAGAGCCCTTTTGCATGACAGTGAGCAGGAATTGGTTGAGGGAATGCTTGGTCTCCAAAGATCTAGCTCTATGGTTGTGGTTAAAGAGAAAGGTGAAAAACGAGGTTTGGAGCAAAGGGGCTTGATGGAGGGAGCCAAAAAACCAAGAGAATGGCTTCAGCCCGTGACTACCAAGGCTGAGTTCTTGTCCTTTTCTGATTTTAGTGATAAGAAAGGAGGTTCACTGGAAGGGACAGCTTCATCTTCTGAGAAAGTTGGTGTGACTGATAATCAAGAGATCCAAGACAGCTTGGTTAGTAATACTCAATTTCCAGATGGAGATGGTGAATCAAGTGTCAATTATGCACAAGAAAAGCAGCTTTTTCCAAATGCATTCAAGATCTGTGACCTTAATCTGATGGAAGCTTCTGATATAAATGAAAATCATCATAATGATCCAATTATTATGTACTCTACTCATTCAGAAATTAAGAATGAAGCAGCAACCATTGATATAGATTTGTCAATGAGTAATTCCAACAGTTCTGGTGGAGGAAATAGGCATACAAGTAACTGTAAGGAGATTGAAGTAATTGATCTAGAGAATGATTCTATCCATGAAGACAAGGCTGTTGATAATTTGGAGAGGAAGTAAGTTTCTTTTATTAGTATGATATTTTCATCATTCTCCTCATCTCAGCTTCTCCTGTATACAAATAGTGATGAAATAATCTTCAAAACTTGGTTTTCTGTTTGTTTCCCCCTTTGTATAAAGTGCAAAGTGCTTCATGCAGCAGCTAATTCCTGTAGGCCCCTGTCTTCATCTTGAATTTGACTTGTTTATCATGCAGGAGTGAACCAATTTTTGTGAGCATGAATGGTGATATGACTGATGTTTCGGATCATTATGATGGGCTTATGATCACAGAGTTCCTTGGAAATATTTCCAGTTGCCCTTCAGATGATATCAATCCTCATCCCTTGCAAAATGAAAACATTAACCCTCTGCAGACTGAGAACATCAATCCTTTGCAGAATGAGATGGGCCTTCATAATGGAGAGGTACAACACTAATTGCTGTGAGTAGGATGTCCATTCTGTATACAAATCTATATGTTATATACACCTGGAATCTTGATACTTACTAGTCTTAATGTTAATGAAAATTTTGGGTTTTCCTAGAAGTTAAGTTTCTTAAAACATGATATTGTAGTGGTTATTATTATTTTTTATAAAGCTATACTAATGCATTTTAGTTGAATATTGTAAGGTTTTTCTTGATGAGTAATTTTTTGTATTTTATTTATTTATTTCAGGGAACTCTTGGGTTTGACGACTCCATATATATGTCACTGGGAGAAATACCATTAAGTATGCCTCCTGTTTAATTTCATGGTTTGCTTTCTTGTAGTTCTAGTCTGTAGTTGATCTGTCTGGTATGGTATTTGGCTGGACTGGTAATGAATACATTGCAGATTCATGCATCAAATGAATACTGTGGAAACATGGTTTATGTTTAACAGCTGCTGTAGAGGAAAGAAATGGAAGTGCGAGGAAACTGCCTTCTTTTTTAAGCATTTTATGAGAATTCAGAGGATTTACTTTAATTTAAGTTTTCTTCTTTTGACTGCCGCAATTTTATATACTGCATTTGGTACAAGGGAAAAAATTGGTATTTTGCCACCATGTTAGCCCAAGTTTACATCATCCTGGAAGAGAACACATGTTGAAAGTAATCAAATGGTGTTTGCTAAATATATAGTACTAAATATACTTAGCTCCTGCAATTACAAATAAATTGCTTGCAGAACTGCCCGGTGGGAGCTAAAGAATGCATTCGGAACATAACTTTTTGTGTTTATGAATTTAAAGAATTATTATCCTGCAACAATAAGGATTATGAAACTTCTTGCATGTGTAAGCAAGTGGCCTAGATAGTTTATTTGGCAGTTCTTGATAGAAAAGATTAGAAAGAATAAGCTTAACACTTGTACGACTAGGTATTATCTAGTTCAGGTTCAACGCCATTGCGCCAAAAGACTTTTCATTGATTTTCTTTCCCTTGGGACTTTTTTACCCCTTATGATAGTCCAAAAATTTATGCTTCAATTTACCTTTGTTAATTCTGTATTGTATTTTAATGTAACACCTACTGCTAGGATCTTACTTATTACTGGTGAAAATAAGTTAAAATATTTGGTTGCATAATGCTTTTGCTCATCTAATTAAATATTGTTCTGCTATGAATTCTTTTTCCATCCTTTCCAACCCATTTATTTTTCTACCCTAAGAATCCTTTGATGATTTCTTACAGGCTTTTTGCCAGCCTGGGAGCAACCACCAGCACAGGAGTACGAAAAGCCCTTCTGATTCTACAATTGCTCAAAATTTGTGACAAAATACTGCTCAGAATGTTAACATTAGTCACTGAGGTTCTTTTTATTATCGTTAGTTCCATCTTTTGATGTAGTTTAGGTTTGCCAATGAATTATGCTTGTATATCTCTGCCGCTGATAGGAATTTGAGAGATGGTGAATGCTTTTCTTTCATTTGGCTGCTGCACCCCATCATCACATGAAAGAAAATTCATCATGTTGGTTTCTAAAGCATCTTACTTGTGCTCCTTTGCTTGAACTGGCCTGAGCTCTAGAGTGATATCAAGTAAGCAACTAAAGTTCTATTTAGTTGAGGATGCTGCAGATTGAAATAATTTTGAGAGGGCAGTAGTATGACATCTCACTTGTCAGAGCGCTCTAAATGATGGATTCATGGCAAGTGCTACAAAGCTTTGATGGGCAGTGATAATTAAATGTTGATTCAATATATTCTGGGCTGTTTAGACAGGAAAATTTTAAGGTTTTGGACTCTAGCGCTTGAGAGGTTATTTGATGCAATATGTGTAACAGTACATAAAAGATAAATAATGTTATCAGAAGCTGGATTTAAGAGAATCCAGAACGTTCATTGACTATGTTTTTCAATTTGGAGAAGCATGTTAAGCTTGAGATACCAAATGCAAGAGGCAGAGACTGGAGGATCCTCAGTCCACTGACAGTCTGAGTTGATGTTCTTTTTGACAAAAAGGGCTCCTTGGAGTAGGAGGTGGGCTCATTCTCCATTCGCACCATGTTCACTTGTCACGTGTGCGTGAGTGGAAGTAAATAATTGCTTCATAACATTTAGGAAATGATATCCATTGTCACTCTCCCTCACTTTTATTAGTATAGTAGCCCTCGAGAGAATGAATAAAGTTGGAGAGAATGTGTAATGCAGCAAACTTGTTACTCTTCCATGACCGTGAACCAAGCACTCTTTAAGGCGAGAGGAGCTGTCACTACTCACTAACCACTATGCTACGCTTGATGCTTCAGGAAACCATGGTTTTGCTTTCTGAGATAACTAAGAACAATGTAAAGGGTGAGTGATGATGATGATGGGGTTGGATAAGTAGGGGGTGGGGCGTTGAAACTGGGAACACAGAGAGGTTACATGTCCTTGTCGTACGCGCAAATGCAATGCTAATTTGCACATATTTGGAGTTTCTTACATGGGGAAAATAACTGCACAAGCAGCGCAAGGGGGAGGGGGAGGGAGGGTTGTGTACGTACACGTATGACTGGAATTGGCAAAAATACGTAATAAATGAGTTGGAAGGGACCCAATTGAGGTAGACGTAGACATCAAACTGTCACATTCCTTTCAACGCCCATCTTGATCCCGGTGCTGTGCCCGATCCCATCGTCTAGGTGAGTCGTAAGTTGCGCAACAAACAAAACCAATACTAATAGCAAATCATCCTTAGATAAGATTTAGATTTAGATTAGACTCATAGATATTCTTTTATGTTAAGTTGCATGTCTAACACTCGTTATTACTGCCTACGTAGCCTGTCCTGCCTTTTCATTCCATTATATGACCAAACACCTCCATATGTGGTATGGTAGGTCGGAACAAATTACGCAGGATTCAGTTTATGGTAAAATTGTTAGGCCAATGAATGCTAAGTGTTAATTAATTAATTAATGAGACGCATAGTGTCTGTCTATTATAGCTATTAGCTAACGTACACAACCCAATGTGCTCAACTCAACTCAACTCAACAAACAAACAATCACCATTTATTTTAGTTATTGTTCTGCCAAGTCCAACCACATTTTTAGCTTTTTTACTTTTATCAATTTGTCATCCCACCCTTTTATTGTTCCCCATTAAAATACTATATATTAATTTTATTTGGCTGCCAAATAACCTAAATCACAGAGAGAGAGAGAGAGAGAGAGAGAGAGCGAGAGCAGTGGCAACGGAAGTGCAGGGTAGGGGTGAATCTTTGTCTTCCCCATAAAATTAGATTAAACGACTTAGTAAGTAAAAAAACACAGGTTTTCCATGCAGTAATAATCGGATAGGGATTGCTTTAATGAATATGTATTGATTTAATTTGTCAAAACCCAAAAAGAAAACCGTGTTGATCTCCCTTCAACCTTCAAAGCATATAATAGTCTTACCGTTGAAGGCATTTTAATATGTGGTAAAGTACGCACTCAGTATGAAAGCATTGAAGTTGAAGAAAGTTATACAAAGTACAAGCAGGCTCGTATTTACATCACGTAGCCCGACCTTGAGAAATACTCCATTAATAAAATGCTACTAATTAGATTGCGTTTTACAGTTTCAGATTGCTTCGAGAACAGGGATTATCAAAGTTTGAGAAGGATACAAGAAAATATCATTTCCTGTGCAAATGCATGCATGGGAAAATGGTAGCGGGAATGGGGTCATCATCATCATCACCATCATCGTCTTCACATCACATCCATATCTAGCTTTGTTTGGTATCGGATGGATGCATGAATATTTCCGGAAACAAGCTTCTCTTCTCAGTAATTGCTTCTTGCTTTTGCCCAAAAGCCAGCTTTTAGGATATTTATTATCTTTATAACTTTTAATAATTGAAGGAGAAGAAAAAGATTCAAATTTGGACACAAGACATCAAAGGCAGGGCCTTGTTACATGCCCTGTTAGGGAAGATAGAAGGATATTGGAGGTGAGGAGGCATGGGGAAGAGTTTATCAAAGCCGTGAAATTTTCAGTAGTACACTTGGTTTTCACAATCCTAGTGCAGGGGAGACTGTCTTAATTATTGGCTTGCAAATTGCCAAGAAATCATTTTTTTTTCTGAAGAACAAAAAAAGCAGAGAAAGGAAAAGGACGAAAGGATGGTGAATATTTGATTGGAGGGTAAATGTTTGATTTTTCCAGGATGGATATTGGATGGTGATGTATATAATTGTGAAAACAGGAAGAGCTTGTCGTGTAGCGGGCAACATGGGAGCCTAGTGTTTGGAATTTGCAGAAAGAAGGGGACTAAAACCGACATTTCAGCAATGCAGTGATAAAAATCAAGAATAAAGAAAGGAAGAAAATGAAGGGTTGTAGGGTAGGTATAGGATAGGACAGCTTTGTGTATTTTGCAATAAGAAAAAAAAAAACAACACACAAACACACTCTCTCTCTCTCTTGCTTTCTCTTCTTTTTCTTTCTCTCTCTCTTTTGTTGAGTCTTAAACGCATATTCACAGATGGGGGGTGAATCGTGGTGATTAATGGTACAAACTTGCTTTTTTGTGGAGAGAACCTGATGCCCTTTTGATGTGTGAGTGGGTGGTGCTGTTTTTCTCTCGTTCTCATCTCTCTCTCTCTCTCTTCTCGAGTCTAAACAGTACTCAAAAACACCTCCTTTCTCTCTTATTTTCTCCTCAAAAAACTCTCTTCGAAAACTGCCTCAAATTCCCAAGGTTTGTATGCCCCGATCTTCTCTTCTATCTCCTTGATTGTGGATCTCTTCTAGACCTACTGCAGCAGCTGCTGTTCAAAGCATCCATCTTGTTTCCTGGGTCTCTTGTTGGACTTGTTCTTTTTCACTTGTGTTGAACGTTGAAACTTACTTATTTACTATGATTTCTCCATCTCTGTGTCTTCTGAGCTTCTAGTTCCTTCAATAGTTTGACAAACCCAAACACTTGCTGTTTCTTAGCCCCAAGGAGAAGGAGAATCTGGTCCATGGGGTTATACTAGATTTCCTCTATGGTCTGTTAAAGTTCAACTATTTGAGATTTGGGTTTCTTGGTTTGTCTCAACTCTCAACTATATATCCATTATACAGTCTTCTTTTTCACCCTGTAAATCTCTCTCTTTGGTCCCTTTCCTAAAGCTTTCTTCGCTTGCTGGCTTGCTCAATTTCTTGCTCAGGTTCAAAATTTCCCATTTATGTAATACTCTTGCCTTTATTCTCTATTATCATATGGTTTGCCCTTTATGGGATTTGATCATTTCTTGAGACTTTGGTAGTGGATGGTGTTGCCACAAAGCCTCAAATTTCACAACTTTATTTTTGTTTTTTGGGTTCGCCCACATAAAATAACGCTCCCCATGAACTTTAGACTTTGTTGAGCAACATCTTTCCTTGCTGGTTATGTTCTTTGCTTGTTTTGTGCTTTGCTTGATCAATCTAAACGCAGATGCTTCAAATTCACTCCTTCCCTTCACATAAAATAACGTTCTAGACTGCTCTAGAATCTCCGAGTCTGCCTTCTTCTTCTGGGTCTTTCTTTATAACTCTCGATCTCATCTTCTTTCTCCTTTCTTGCAGGCTAAATGGATGAAGATTCGAGTGGGATTGTTTGATCTTGTGATACTGCTTGTTGTCGCTGCTGCTGCTTTTCGTGGAGGTTTGTGGTTATTAGAAACTACGACTAGAGAGAATACGTGTTATGCTGAAGATAAGGGGCAGTGCTGGAGATAGAAGCAGTAGCAGTGTGCTTGTGACTGTTGTAAAAACAGCACAAGAAGAGAGAAGCTTTTCATCAGATGTTATCCATTGAAAACCCTCCACCAGATCCCCCATGTCCTTGCCAATTTCTACAGCTGAAAAGTGGTAGTGATGAGATTGAGAGACCTCCTCATAAGCTTCCCTTGCCTGAGGTAGATCTGTTAAAGCAGCCATCTCTTGATCATCATCATCATAATCATCATCATACCCCACTCCCCAAATTTTCTATAAGGTAATTTAATTTGATTTAACTTTTCTCCATCTTGCTTTCTCTTCAGGTTGAGAATGAATAGTAACCTTGATGTGTTTTTGTCATGGCGTTCTAACAGCTTCTCTTTGATCTCATCTTAAGACTTTTGTTGGGTCAGATCCAGAGTTTGATGTTGCCTGGTGACTCAGTTCAACATGGGGCCTAACTCTTGACACACCCCCAATCTTGTCCCTATTTTGGTCTTTGGGGGGCTTTTGCTTATGAACTCCTTCACGGCTCTTAATACCTCCAGCCATAAGATGATATTTAGTCAACATTTACCTGGTTCTCATTTCTTGTGTCTGTCTTTTTGATTTCACGTCACTTTGTACATGAATTTTATGTTAGAGCAAACTGCTCGGAAGTTCTTGCTTTCTCTTTGCTACCTGTGTACTTGTCCTACTCCTTACCATATCACGCAGCAGGCTGGCAGTACCCTTTTTTTCTTGGGAGGGTTGAGTTTAATAGGTCACTGAATCTAGGGGTTTTGTTTTGCTTGGCTGCTTCTTTACTGTTGATGTGTTCTTCTCTTTTTGAGTATTTTTATGGTCCATGTGTTCCCCCTCCTTCCTGCTGAGTAAACATACAATATCAGAGTCTTCTAAATTTTCAACCTTTGTTTCCCCTAAGAAGGCTCTTGGATGAGTTATTGCTCTTTGTATTGTTACCCCTTTGTGCATATGAAAACTTTATGAATTTATCCCAATTACTAACAACAGAGAGCATTTTGTACTGTAGAAATTATGTGTTCACTGCCCGGAGCAAGGATATCAAGACGAATTGGCCCTTTTCTCCAAAAAATTTGCAACTTTGTTTGAAGCATGGTTTGAAGGATCCATTGCCACCATTTCAGCCTCTTGATACTGTAAGAAACCAATCCTTAAAGAGATGTACGGTTGAAACCAATCCATTTGAGAAGCAAAATACAAGGGAATTCGATGAAGAGCCATCTGGGTCAAACGATGATGTGGTACTAGAGTTATCCAATGATGCTCACTCGAACCATGACATAGCAGGTACTTGCATAGACAATAGCTCATGCAGATCCGGAGGAGAACATGAAAATGATTTACCCTCCACAACAACAAGTGCTTGTCAATCTGAAATAGACTCAGTTCTCGTTAACAAGCAGTCCAACTTACCATTAGAAACTGATACGTCAGTGGAAGCATCAGCTGAAGTTCAAGCTACTGGTCCTTTTAAGTCCCAGAAGACTGAAAACACAACCCGGCCCTCGGGCAAGAAGTGCAGATTAATAGTGAAATTTGGTCCCCATTCTGATCGTAGCTCCACTGAAGATATTGCTTCGAATTGTACCACTGTATCAGAATCAATGGCTTCAAAAGTTTGCCCTGTTTGTAAAACTTTCTCGTCCTCTTCCAATACCACCTTGAATGCTCACATCGATCAGTGCCTTTCTGTTGAGTCAACTCCCAAGTGGACAGCGGATTCTAAGCTTACCAGGAATAGAATTAAGCCAAGGAAGACAAGACTGATGGTTGATGTATATGCTACGGCCAAACCATGCACATTAGAAGAACTTGACAGGAGGAATGGTACAAGCTGGGCTACTGCGTCAAACATACCTAGACAGGATTCTGAGAGACTTGAAATATCTGATGAAGGGAAAAAGCAAAGAGTTTCCCCAATTCATCCTGAGGATACTGGTGATGTAGGTGCTGTTTATATTGATGCCAATGGTACCAAACTGCGGATTTTATCAAAGTTTAATGATGTGCCACCAGTGTCAAAAGTTGGAGAGGATCTTGGACCGCACAAATCTTTGAAAGGAGGTAAAGGAAGCAAATTCTTTTCAACCAAAAAGAAAAGGCGCCATGCCCCAAAACATCACAAGTACCTTAAACTTGCTCCTCAAAGCAGAAAAATTTTCTCCCATAAGACCCGCTCTTCAACGGTACGCCTCTCTTTCTTTTCTCTTTATGGGTCTTCTGCCTTCTACCAAATTATTTTATATTTCTTTCTTAGGTGCTTTTGATGAAATCTTCAGAAGGAAGAGATTTGGGGCCTATAGTTGTTTAACTAGCTGAGTGGCTTTCCTCTCTATATGGCTAGAATACTTTAACTATATGTGAGATGAAAATTAAACAACCTTATGTGCCATAAGTTGCAGAATACTCTTCATGCTTTTTGTAGTTGTAGTTGGTGATGATAACTTTGGCGGTGACCGTGGTATCCATTTAGCAGCTAGAATAATAGGGAATAAAAGATATATATATATATATTACGTTTTCTTGGTCTAAAGAAATTTTACTTTCATCTTTGATGCAATTTTTGTAATTGAAGAATTTGGTTTTGTTGATCGATATAGTTGATATACTATTCTTAAACAGATAGTTGGAGGTGAAGAAGGATATTGTGGAGTAGAAGAAAGTTGCAGGAGTGAGGGCCCACAGGTGACAAAGCAAATCAAATCTAGTGATTCTAGAAACTTAAGGCAACGGGTGTGCTCTAAACGAGCAGGTCTTTCAAGGAAGCCTAATGCTCAAGCTAGACAGCAACCTTTGATTTGTAAATGGCATGTTACTCGAGACTTGCGGGTTCAGAGTGACCAATCACATCAAGGGGATCATGTGGTGGAGAGAAATTGTGTTCGCAAGTTTAAAATTTCATCTGAAAACCCAATTTCTTCTCCTGAGAAGTGTGAGACGATAGAAAAGCCTGTTTATGAAGCCCCAGTTATTGATAAGAGGGAGCGTTCTTTTGGAAGAAAGAGAGTAAGGAGTCCCTTGTTTGGAGCTAGAATCTGTAACAATGTGGAGAGGTCTCTTCTCCCACTTAAGCAAAATGGAAATCAGTTGAGCAAAGACCATCCCTTTGTACATGAGGATCATATGGTGAGATCTCTGAACTCTGGTGGAAATTGCATATCTTCATTGAGCAAAAAGATGGTTGATATTGATGCAAATAGTAATCCTGAGACACCTGTCACTGCTACTACAACTATTAGTCAACATTCTTTTGCATTCAAATGCTTCAGATCCTCACCCAAGAAAAATGTACTGGCTGCTAGCAACAGGTCATCCATGGTTGAGTCTAGGTCAAACTTGGTTGAGAAATATTCAACGAGGGAGAGTCAACTGCATTTTGTGGCAGAAATAGATGAGGGGGCAATGGCCTGGTGCCCTGAGGTAGATCAAGAATGTGATTTGGTGCATGATGGTGCTAATGATCAATGTGCGGGGAAAGAGATTACTGAAGAACTGTCATTTGGTGGAAGCAGTGTCCAGGGAACTGGAGAACAACGAGGAAGAGTAAGTATTTCCGGGAGGGAGATAACTATGCCTTTGAAGAGCATACAATCGGCACCTTACTGTTATGATCATGATGAGAGGGAGAACACAGATTCTTCTGCTCGAGGCAATGAAGATATTCTGGATAAAGTTGATGGTTTGGAATCTGTTGAGGAGACGGTTACTAGTTTGAGTCAGTCAGTAGAAACCAAGTTTAACAAACTGAGTAATCCTTCAAAGAATAGATCCAATTCTTTACAATCTATTGAAGATTACAGTGGACCTTTATGTGGGGGTCAAGGACTGCCGGACCCTACGAGGCCAAGTCTTGTTGATAAACCTAACATGTTTTGTGCTGAAGTTGACCATGGTATAATTGGACAAACTTCTAATATGGGAGGAGAACTAGATTCTGATGCAGCACAAGGGAACTCTTTTCCTGAGGTTGATCCAATACCTATTCCCGGTCCACCAGGTTCATTTTTGCCTAGTCCTAGGGATATGGGCTCTGATGATTTTCAAGGGAATTCATCATTGACAACCAGCCGGATTCAATCCTCTCAAGATCAGCTTGATTTGGTAGATGGAGACTCATCAGATTCACCCATATCTGCAGTGTCAACAATCTCTAATTCTGCGGAAGCTAGGTCAGATTTGAAGTATGCAGAACCATCAGCATTCATTGGTCCTCCTGCAACTCTAGAAAGGGATAGATCTGGCTACTCTACTGCCAAGCCTGAGCTCTTAGTTGAGAATGGTGCTGCAGTTCCGCAGACAAGCATGGGACCTGAAAGAACTTTTGAAGGAGAGAAATTTAGAGTCCATAGAATATCTATGGAAAAGAGACCTTTGATTTTTAAAAATGACGATCAGCCATGCTGTTGCCAAAGAAAAGAGAGATCCTCTCAGAGTTTTTCCCTAAATTATCAGGAGTCACCACTACTAAGGCGACGAACAATGGCTTCAATGATGGTGCCTGCCACAGGAATGCAAATTGGTACCAATCCAAATATCAGACATAATAATTTGGATGCAAGACCAGAAACATTTTCTCTGAGCAGCGGTGCAAATTTAGGATCTGAACAAATGGTTCTCCCTACCGTGAAAACCCCTGCAGGTCCCATTCCTTTTAAAGGATGCCCTGATGCTGGTGTCAAGCTTTCCAGTCGCAGTGACTGTGATTCTGCTAGTCCATCTTCTTCCAATCCCATTCTCAGGCTGATGGGAAAGAACTTAATGGTGGTTAATAAAGAGGAAGATGCATCTGTGCCACTTGGTCAGGCCCAGTCATGTGCCCAGAGTAATTGTCTAACTCCTAACTTTCCAACTTCTTCTGGAATCTCCTCTAGCAATATCCGGAATCAAGGTGGCCTGTCCTTCCATCACACAATGCCTCAGGGTTCTTTAATCTTTGATCAGAATCCAAATGATTTGGTGGGGCAATCTTTTGATGTTCGGTTGACTAATGGCTATAGAAACCGTGCAAGTCTTGCAACACCACAAACACCTTTGCAGTTTCCAGCTGGCATGGTTCTTGATGAGCATATGGATTGTGGTTTCACGGCCTCTATGGAGCTGTACAAGTATGAAGGTAACTGTAATTTGCCAACTCGACCAAATAGACCTAAGAACAAACTAGGTCCAGCAGCAACATATGATATGGAGAAAGTTACAACTTTAGACTGCCGACAACGTTATGGGGATTCTGCTGTTTCCAGTAAAGAAGTCATTGTCATTGATGATGCTCCTGAAACTGAAACCAACAAGACAGCTGACATTGCCAAACACTCTGAAGGATTGAGGGAAAGCCAACTAATATCATATGGCATTTCAATGCCATTAGTTCCTAATCATATTGTAAGGCACAAGAATCCTTTTTCTCGTTATCAGTCAGAGGACTCTCCTTTAATAGGTGACCCAACAGTGGTGCACAATAACAACTTTCACACAATCCCTTCCAGGAGAGCCAATACTAGTCCTGTTAGGTGGGACTGCACTTCAGAAGGTTCTGGTGTGCTGCAGCGGGGTCCTTTTATGGCTGCATCGCCCTCAACAAGCCATCTCAGATCTGCACTCTATTATTCTCCAAGTTTGTCTTAGCAGCTTTGCTTGGGATGGGAATCCTTAGATGGTCTATGCATCAGCAGGTTTCATATCAAACTTGTACTGAATCTTGAGCTTCTCCATGACAACTGACAGAAACTTTTGGGGTTCGAAAATGATTCTCAACAGCTAAAATAATGGCAGTTTGATTAATAGATTCGGTGCAAGTTCAGCAAATGAGATCTCAGAGTTTGTATTTATTTTTTATTCACTTACTGTTGGGTAAACTTCATGCAGTTTTTGAGGCTTCTGCTTAGGCAATTTTAAAGTTATCCCAGAGACTAGATAATGTATAAGCAAACCTTGAATAAAAACTGACAAAGGGACCTTGGCTTAAAGCCAATGGAGTTAAAAAGTGTTCCTATAAAAGTATTTATGTTGCTTTTCTCAGTATTTTTTGTCGGAGCTGTTTTTCACGTTTTCAAACCAGTTGCTGGGACTCAAGGCAATGATATTGTCGAATCTCACTAATGAATGGTCTAGGTGTAGGCATTAATATTACGATCTCGGATCGGTTTCAATCTCTGCTGTTGTGGTAACCTGTGCCGCTCTAGTTATTCAAAACTGGGGTAATCTGTGATGTGATGAGATGAGTTACTCATATCGTTCATCAGCTGATGAATTCAGGATCATTAAAGTCGATATATGCGGCAATTTAAGCTTTATTGTTGCTTGACTTTGTGACAACATAAGATGTCAATAGTTGTGTTGGTGACTGGTATCCTGAGGACAATTTAAAAGATGTACTAGATAGAGGAGCTTTCATTTCATCTTAATTTCACAGCTGGAACCATTGACAACTCAGGGTGAGAATCTTGCATGGCATGGCAACATGCATGTCTGACACTGAACGAGGAAAATGTAAGAACACCAAGGTTACGCTTCTGATGCTAATTTCAATATACATACAGACATATATATACATGAGTGTTACATAAAATATAATATATCTTCTGTGCAAGGATAACAGTTACCGGTCTTTGACATCCCAGGAGGATACAAATTAGTAGAAGTAGAAGAATTTTTGAGTAAAAAAAGATAATAAGGTTATGATGTGGGGCAGGAGACAAGTGAAGTTAAGCTGCACATAGGGAATTAATAGTAATGCAGGAGGCCCAAAGCAGATTGAGTGAAGCTCCTGTTTTTTACTTAAAGAGAAGCGAGGAGTGAGTAATCCCGAGAGTAAAACATGGAAATTTGGTTTTGGCAATAGCATGAAACATACATAGCCGTTATAGAATAAGAGTAGGAAGTGAAGTCATGATGGGGTTGGTTGTGGTAAGAGAAGAGAAGAGAAGAGAAGAGAGGAGAGGAGATGGCCGTTGTGTTAGCAATATGTTTTACTTTTAGAGAGGGGAGAGTGAAAGATGGATGGATGGATGGATGGATAGATAGATAGATAGAAAGAAGATAGATAGAGAGTGTAATCATTTTGAAATGGCACTCCCAACCCACTTTGAGGTTGTAAATTTGGGTATGGGGTGAAGGGAGCGATGCAACGTGTGGTGGGATAATGCGTTTTTGCATGGTGAAAAGCTCACCTCTTCACAAACAAGAATGCTCTGTGGGCCATTCCTTGTCTCTCTCTCTCTCTCTCCCCCTAACAATGCTCAATGTCTGTCTTAAGTTGTCATTTTTATCCTCAAGCAAAGCCAAAGCCAATGCCAGCCAGGATGTAAGCATAGTATACATTTCATAATCATAAGGTTGACCAATACACAAATCTATGAATACTTCTAACACACGCACCCTATTCACATCAAAAACACTTGCTGTTCCTTTCCTTGCGAAACAAATAACAATGTAAACCTTAAGGGATTATTTTACTATATATTATTGTACTAGCATAAGGTTTAACTGCCCCTAATACCAAGTGTTGAAAATTTTGGCAATCTATACATCATCGGGGTAGTTGTAGTTGGCCCAACAATTAATTAATACTTTATAATAATAATAATAATAATAATAATAGCTCTGATTTGGAGCTTAATTTTGACTTTTTTTGTTGTTTGGCTACAAAATTTTGTATGGGGATGGGACCTGACATGGCGCGGCAGTGTTTCATAAACCCCAACCTTTTCAATTTCATTGCTGTTTTTTTTTATCAAGTAAGTAATGGGGATAAAAGGCTAAAAAAAAAAAAAGATTGAGAGACAGACGCCCTATCCCTATCCCTCTATTTGCGTCTAGTTCCAAACAGGGGTTTGAAAAGAAGCAACAAAACAGAACCCAAACAAACCGTCCAACCCACTTTCAACGGTCCTTCTTGTCTCGTCCTCTCCTCGGGACCAAAATTTAAAGAGATGCAGAACCACCAATCAGCGCCCGCCACGTACACCACCATCCCCATCTCTCCTTCTCACGTCCCCTCTCGCTCCCTTCACAATCTAACTGCCTCCCTCTCCCGCCACCTTCGCCCCTGGCCTCAACTCCTCGGCTCCGGTTCCCGATCCTTCTCCCCACCCAACTCCTTCCTCTCCCGTGCCCCCGCCAACTTCCACTATTTCTCCGCCAACTACTCCCTCGTCGTTGCCGCCACCTGCGCCCTCTCCCTCATTGGTTCCCCGCTCTCGCTCCTCCTCTGCTGCCTCGTCTTCGCTCTTTGGCTCCTCCTCTTCTTCTTCAGAGAGGACCCACTCGTGCTCTGGGGCCATTGCGTCAGCGATCGCCTTGTGCTCTTCTCTTTGGCTTTCCTTTCCGTGTTGACTGTCTGGGTGTGCGGCGTCCTCCAAAATTTGGCTTTAGGTTTAGCGATCGGGGTACTTGTCTGCGGGGTCCACGCCCTTCTTAGGAACTCCGATGGCCTCTTTCTCGATGAGAACGACGCCGTTTCTACCGGGTTGGTCCGCTCTACATCTGCTTCCCCCTCTCCGAATTAGCAGGAATTTTGCTTTTTCTTCTTTAAAAGTGTACTAGCAAGGGTGTGAGAGAGTTTTGAATTTTGATTGACAGTTTTTGGTTTGGTTTGGTTTGTGTATGTTGTACTCGGTAGTTAGTTTGGTCATAGATTCTCAGACTTTGCATTGGATTTGAATTTGCAAAAAGGTTGTTCTTTCTGGGTTGGGTTTTGTTCAATTCAATCTACTAATAGTTTAACAAATATACAATGGTTTATCACTTACCAATGGCATTAGAGAATTGATCTCGGTATCTGCTTCTAAACCATACGTAGATGACTCACTTTACTCATCTCGGAATTCAGGCACACTCCATCTAACATGGGACTTCTCTTCCTTGCTGTGGGAGTGGCAGATTGTTTTCCGAACACGCTGTTTACTCACATAAGAGAAAATCAACAAAAGCAGTGCCATTTCCTATCTAATCCAAGTCAATGGAAAGATACAAATTCGTCTGTGTTTTACATCGTGAACAAAACTGAACTTATCTTGAGAGTGAGCTTATCATATCTTGCTCCTCATTCTCACTAACTTTGCAAGTGTTTCTTGAGCAGCCAAGGTTTGGGTATGATTGTGCCCAAGCATCACTGTCCGAATACTGATACAAGTTCTGCAGACTTCTTCACCGCTGTCAAAATGCCCACCTCTTAACAGCAGCTTTGCCCTCGTTTCCAATAGGGTAGCCTTCAACAATGTCACATCTTGCCACACGTACTCATCCACCCTTTGATTACCTTGTAACTTATTTTTCCAGCAAAGCGACCCATGACACCAGTCTTGTATCTGAGATACAAATGACTTTTCTACTTCCTCCAACACATTTGTGCACACCTTCAATAACTCCAATGCCGAGTTGCATCTTGAGAATGTTGTGAAGGCTCTGATTGCTAATGGTAGTGCCGTCTTCTTGATATATAAAACCATATCAATGGCTTTAAGTTGCACAATAGGGGGTTCGGACTTAAATCCAAATACAAGAAATGCAGAAGCCCATAGATGATCAGAATTCAGAAATGGGTTACCGGCTTTTCTTATGCCTTGGACTGTGGCTTTTGCAGCAGATAAGCACTCTTTCCTCTTTGCAAATGCTTGAGTTATAGGATGGAACTGAATCCAACATCCAGTCTGTCGATTAACTCTTCTTGCCAATCCTAGCTTTACTAGGAGAATAGCAGAATCTTCTTCACTTTGAGTAGCTAAACCGCATCCACCACAACAAACGAACGTGAGACTTAGGCACTTAGTCCACCTTCTTAATCGGTTCCCAGCAACGGGCATATACTTAGCTGCAATAGCAAGCAAATTTGCTGAAATGGGTGCTGGTGCAAACCAAGCACCAACAAGAAGCATTCGTGACGCAAGAATGTTCCTTCTCCCATTAATTTGCTGTAAGACAGCGGAGCAAAAACATAGAATTTTCATCAAGAAAGGGTTGTTCTTGCAGTATTGCTCACCACTAGTGATCATATATAATGAAGTAGAATTATCTTCAAGTGAGACGTCGTTTACAGTTTCAAAGAGTGCGGATGGAGAAATGGCAAGTTCGGAAAGCAGTGAACCAATGATCCATAAACCAAAGCTCAATCTTCCCAATTTCTCATCAAATTTTCTCAAAAACTCCAACTCCTCAGCTGGATAGTCTTTCTTCCTTCTTCCTCTTACTAAAATCATTGCATCAGATGAAGGCAATGGAGGAAGCTGCGTTGTGTCAAAATTCATCACCTTTGATAGCCTAGTTGTGATAATCACATGAGACCCTCCGGTGTTCCTAGGAATCAAGTCATGCAGGTCTTTTCCTTCCCACCACTCTCGCTCTGTCTCAAGATTGTCGATGATCAGCAGATAAGGCATGTCTCGAAAGAGCTCTCTCTTCACTCTCTTGAATGCTTCAAATTCCTGCTCCTCAAAGCATCGAATACGGCCCCTTTCCTTCTCATCATCAGCACTCACATCCAATCCCAAATTGAGTGATAAATTCAGTATATTCTGCCGGAAATATCGGGCTTCTCCACCAACCCAAAGAACCATCTTATATCTCTGAGAATACCTATAGGCAAATTCAAGAGCAAGCTCTGTCTTTCCAATGCCAGGAATCCCATTTATGCAAATCACACTGCTGCCTAAGCTCTTGTAGTTCCCACTTTTTGATTTCTTGTATTTGGACCTTTGGGTTGGATTTCTTCCCATAACAGGCTCAACCCATGCCTCTAGCGTCGGCTCTTTGCACTTACCCAATTCCAAATTAATGTACCTCCCCCTACTGGAAACATTATGATCACTTTCTTCATCAGCAAGCCCTTCAGATTGCCCGCTTGCTTCACCTTTTATAATAGGCCTAGAGCAACAATCTTGCTCAAGAGAATCAGCGTGTCCAAATAAGGCAGTTTCAATCTCCATTATCTCCTTCTCTCTTCCCACAAAAAACCTGTTTCTTGGAAAGGGCAGCTCCTCAAATCCTTCACCAACAAAATCTGTCTCTACCACGCTCTTCCTTCCAAGCTTTGCTCGCAATATTCCTGCAGCTTTAGCCACACAGCTTCTCCAATTACCCTCACTGGCTTCCAGCTTGAACTCATGACTCTTGATTAGTCCGTCAAGTGCCTCTTTGCATTCTTTATTAATTGAATTGCAGTTGAGAAGTCCCATGATCTCAGCAGATCCCGTGTCAAAGAAGAGTGGAATCAAGTTCTTCTTTTGAGCAAAGAATCTAATTTCCTCCAAGCTGAGATGGTTGAGAAAGCTAGAATTAGTGACCACCACAACTCCATATGTGACTGAGCAGATGACTCGGTCAGCAATCTCATGACTCTGACTATCCGAATACTTGACTCTATCTGCAACAAAGCAAGCAATTCCCTGAAGCTCCAGCTCTGACTTAAGCCACTTACAGAAGCGAGCCAAATTTGGGTTTTGACCGTGGAAGCCAATGAAAACATCACAGCTCCTGAGTTTGGCATTAGAAGCCGGAGAAACAGGAGCTTTTGCGAAGGAAATTCGAGGCACTGGGAATGAGAATGAGATGCGTGGAGCAGGATCTGGGACTGGAACACAAGTTACAAACTTGAGCTTCGGATCTGCAGGGTCATCAGAGTACTCATACTGGTCTGATGGGGGAGTGTAGGAACTACTTGGTGTATCATCAGATTGCGAACCCCCTCTGAATGAGACTGGCGGTGATGGATGAGTAACAAGAGGAGGGTTATCTTGCGGAGTTGAGTTCTCTTGGGGTTTCGGGTTTGTGGCTCTTGGTGAGATATATGGCGACTGTAAAGCTGAAACAAATGCTGACGAGGGTGGGGACACCAAGGATGGAGAGTTGTGTGGAGATGACTCAATTGAGGTTTTTAAGCTTGGAGAATGCAAATCCGTAGGGATTAAGGTTAAAGCATCTTTACCAATTTTGCTGCAACAAGAGGAAGTCTTGATGGTGAGGCCGCTGGGATGGTTTTCTTGAGAAAGTTTGCCACTACGCGATACTGATGCTTCTTCTTCACCCATAGCCGTGAAGGATTTGATGTCTGTAGCGGTGCAGTAGATCTCACTTCTTCCAAGTTTTAAGAAAGCTAAGCTGTAGTGCTGTACAATGTTCTTCTCTAGAGTCTACACCACAATGGTGCTTTTCTCTGCTTGTAATTTGCAAGTTATCGTCACAGTGTGGAAGCAGATAAAAGCCCCTTGCATTATGTGTGTCACCAAGGATCCTGACCCCGTCCTGGATTCTTTTGCATCAATTTTCGCTGACAGATATAATTGAGTGAATAGCTCTGACCAAGGTCTGTGGCAGAAGATGAATGCAACAGTGATGTCTTCACACAGGAGAAATCTGCATGTGATTTATCTCACTTCATTTTGTGGGCCTCGCTTCCGTCAGAGCTTCACCTGTTTTCTTGTGCCCATGATGGAATAGATTTGACCGGAGGTATTAACAACATGTGGAGCAGTCCATTAAACCCCATAATCTGCTATCAGCTTTTAGTTTTCATACGACGGGAATCATTCAGGCTTTGCTCTCATAGACTGAAACAATAAATGAATGATATCGATTAATGTTTAATCTAAACAAAACTCTTTCCTTAGCACCTAATATAACAAGCTTGTGAGCAGAGCTTAGTTTCATCTCATATCCCAGAAGAAGCCATCATCAAAATACCATAATACTGATGCAATAGATGTTTACTTACCTTAGCTTTGTTTTTACTTTTGAGGCGAAGAAAAAGAAGAGCAAAACCCTCTGCTGCAAATCCTGAATGGTCATCTCTATCTTCTCTCTCAATAAACCAGCTGTAGAGAGGAGGGGGAATCTGATGTTGGGCTGGATCTGTGAGGTTTTGAACATATAATATTTGACAAACTCTTCTAAAAAACAAAAGCTGCAGAGGGTTAATGGTGTAGTTATTTATGTGATTAATTTAATAGATTGTCTTGGGCTTAGGCCATTTCTTTTTGTTTTATGTGTTGTACACATTAATCTATCGAATTCTGATTCTATAACATGGAGTTCTCACTTCTCACTTGTCACAGAAGCCAAAGATTGGTCAGAGAAAAAACACTCAGAAAAAGGGCTTTGGGAGGGGAACCATTATTCAGAGCTTGCTGGTAGTGCGTTGTAGTAAGGGTTCAAACTTTAAACAGCATTAGAATAAAGCAATCTATGTTAGTATTGCCTATTAATGTAGATTACAATAATGGATATAGTATTAACTTTATGTTTATGCAATCCAGGTCTTCATATGAATGTGCACCCCCCATCTGACACAATTTGAATCCATTTGCCCCGGAAATTGGACCAAAGACCAGCCCAACTCAGACCTCAACAACTACTATATTATTATTATTTACTTTCCTATTTGGCAGCTGAAATCACAGTGCTTACTGCCCATCTAAGTTTCGATAAGTGGCAAAAAATTTACAGATGTAGGGGAAAAAGGTGCCATTCAAAGGGTAAAGAGCGCTTTGTAGTATCCTTTTTCCTTTTGTGTAACGAAAGTAAGAAGAGAGCAAGAAAATAGCTAATACATAAGATAATTAACTCAAAAGATTTGTTACAAAAACTAACTTTCCCATCTTGAATTTTCAATTTCTTTAAAGGAGATTATGATATATATATATATATATATGCATGCAGTTATCTGTGGTTAGGGAGTTTATCTGCTAAACACGTTTTAATCTTTTGGCAAAGGCCAAAAGAATGTGATTCAATCAAACAATACAAAATGACAGGCATTATTTGCACACAAGCATTAATCTAGGCCAAACAATGAAGGAAAGAAATCAAGTTCCCCATGTGCCTGTATAATTTTATTATGACTGGGCCAAAGTGGAAGGCTGCGCTGACACAGATGCTCTGTCAAACTAAGGCCATTGGAAACCATGGTCCTTGCCGGCCCTTTCCCTAGCTATCTAACCCTAAAGCTTCATCTCTTTCTTCTTTAAAGAAGTTTTGCTAAGACTTTCTTTCGGCAATGAAACACTAATCAGCTCCTCTGCCTGTAATCATTGAGTTATAGAAATATTATTTGAAGTTGATGAGTCTACATTCCGCAAAAGCTAGCTGTTTTAATAAAACCCACATGTGTTTGAGCTCTCTTAAATCTTTATCCTAGCTAGCTAACCCATAGTCTCTCTTTTTCTAATGCTTTCATTCTGAGATGAATGCAAGCTGACTGCCTACATTATGACCATCTTTTTCATTTAAACTCATTGGTGGAGCTTTAGATCAATTCATTGCATAAATGTGGAATCTCCATCTTAATGAATCATCATTGGCTGGAAAAAAAGTATCCAACTCCCTCTTAGCCGCCATTTTCTTATGAAGGTAGAAAAATTTAGACGGAATTTTCATCCTTAAAGTTGCACTCACCTTTTCAAGCCATTAAGAATAGGAGATGAGTTTGGTTCCTTAATTGTCACTGTACATTTGAAAGCTATACATAGATTAGTGATATGCTGACAAGCACTGTGAATCTGGATTTTTCCCAATGGTACTAGTCTGCTTGTCATGTGTTCATTATCGTAAAAATGAGACAAAATAACAACAGTTGGTCGTGAAAACAAGCTCCTGTCCACTTCTATCAGAAACATTTTTTCTATTTACTTATCTTCGGGTACTACTACTTGCTCTCCATTGAGTTTGTGGGATTATAATTTTTGACAGATTAGACGTTCAAAGGAGGATGGATATATACATATGCATTAGAGAGACTTTTAACTATCATTTCTGGTATTTTGCAAGTGTTGTTTGGAAAACAATATGAAAGAAAGATAACAGCAAATAGGATGTGCCTGATTTGGTTGGTTTTAAAGTTGGTAGACCATAGAAGCAGCTGAAATTGTGCTAATCCTCCGTTCCATCTATGGTTGGCTTTTGACTGAATGAGATACACAGTCAGTGAGATCAGAGGTGACAAAAGGTGCAGTTTGTTGGTATGGTTATGAATGAATTGGTAGAGTTGGTTTGGCATTTGGATGATCCCATTCATAGATTCTTTGCTCAAGGTATATCTACCTTTGAACTTTGATTTCTTCAAAATTTTTTCAGAGCCCGTGAGTGCTATCAATTGATTTGCAACATCCACTGCAAACTGAAAAGAAAGAGTTTGTAAAGGTCATGAACCAATTCCATAACTCGTTACTCCAGATCAGAAGAAGGCCCATCCTGATCCAGTGATCCTCTCTGTAAAGAGGAGAAGAAGAGGGAGGCCCATCCCATCCCACTCAAAACCCAGAAAGACAGGCACAAACCCCAAGACCAAAACTGTAAGTTGATGGAATCCTGTCCTGCTTCCCCCATTCCCCGTGAAAGGGGCAATGTAGTAAAAGCCAAACCTTTCTCCCCGTCCCCTGTCATTTCCAAGATCCAGATCAGATGGCCAGCAATGCCCACTTGGGTCGGTTTCGGTGTGGGCCTACCCACCCCATCCCCAAGCCTCCCCCACGTTCATCTTCGTATCCTTTACTTACTACGTTATTTTCTTATGTCACCACACTTAAAAATTCTTTAAATTACCAAAAGAATTACCATAATTTCTCTCCCAATAATTTCATGGCCTATATAACTGCAAATCTAACCAGAGTTTAGGGTTTCCCATTTCCTTCAATTTATCGTCAACATCATCATCATCATCATCATCACCATTATCAACATATTCATCTATAATTCCAATCTCTTTTCTCCATTTATGAGAAGATATTCCTGTGACTATATAAAAGGTACGTTTTTTAATCTCATAACATGTACAACACATCCTAAATTTCACTTTTTTCCTATTTCCCAGTTCCTTTAATTCATTCATTTTTATTATTTTGGATTCAATCTTTGCTAAGCTTTTATGATGTTAAAAAAACGGAGAAAGTCAAGTTCAATTTTCCACTTTGAATTCCTTGATTTGTATTCAAAGTTAATGGTAATAGAGAATCCAATGATGCGTGTAGTTAAATTTTATTAATTTAATTGAATTTTGATATGATTATTGAAGAGAACGGTTGGCCTGATATGTTTCTTTCCAGATTTTGGTTGATTTGGACATGATGTTTGCTGGAATGATAGTTGTTGTTCTTGATCTTGATCTGAGTAAATCTTGAGCGAAACACGTATTGGTATTTATGGATTTGGAGAGTGAATGCTCTGCGCTTGAATTTGTGGAGGATAATGAAGTAACTCAACACACTGTACCTCATGTTGATGATAATAAGATCAAGGATAATCATATTGATATTTACAAGGTTAAGGATAATGGGTTGTGTGCAAATGATGATGAGACTCAGAGGTTGGCAACTGATCAAAGTATGCATTCCGATGCTTTGACAGCTGATAATCATGTGAAGGGTGCTGTTGAGGTTGTGCAGCCAATGCATTCACCTCCTTTAACAGCTAAATCTCCTGATAGGCCGTCTCCTCCTTCAACCAAAGGGTATGGATTGAAGAAATGGAGGCGTATCAAGAGAGACTTTGTTAAGGATGCCACGGCCACTGCAGACAGCAGTAAAATATTGAAGCGGGGTTTGTCCAGTTCAGCAAATCCAACTAAACCTCGACATATGGCATCACCTGAGATCAAGCAGAATAGTGAGGGTCCTGTTGGATCTGTTAATATGTTGAAAAACACAAGTGTTGCTCATGGGCTAATGATGCATAGCCCCAGCTCAGATTCCAGGTTTGCAGTTGGGGCTGCTATTGCTGCTGCAACAGACTCTGACAATAGCGAGGATCGGAGTAGTAAGTCATCTACAGCAGCCAGTGTGCCAAAGGTGAAGTATGACCTGCCTGCAGTTTTGGGGTACATGAACGAGAAAAACCAGATGAAGAATTTAGGTGGGAAGAGTCTGGGTAATTCAAGTCAAAGATTTCAACAGGGAAAGGGTCGTGTTGAAAGCAGCAAGAAGCCCAGAGGAGAAAGGGTCAAAATCGAGAAGGAAAACTCTCATTCGAGCATGGAATCTGACTCAAGAAGCTCCAACTTTGTCTTTATGCAGGGTCCATTTTCAGTGACAAGTAACGGAAAGCAAAGTGGAAAGCCCATGAATTTTGATGGGGAAAATAGTGATGAAGCTCATGAAGGCGAACAAATGGTTGGTGAGGAAGTTCAAACTGCTTATAGGAAGGAAAATTCAGGTGAAATTGAAGAACTTTCACTGGATGATTTACCTGCAGATTTATCTTGGGAAGCTAAGGAAGAAAAAAGTGACAATAATCAGCCTTCACCAGATCAAGATCCATTGGTTGAGTCTATTTTTGCCCTCCAATCTGTCCAGGAAGCCCTTGAAAAAGGTGGGTGGGATATCATTCTGATAATTTTGATAAGCCTTTCTCATGATTTGTTTGATAATATATTCTCACTACTCACAACTAGTGCATCATATGCCCTGTGAATCCATCTTGGTGATCATACTGCACTTCTTAATTTGTGAATATTCTTGTTTGCTTATTTATTTGACAATCCCCAGAAATATTTCTGTAATTATTTATTTGGAGCAGTTGATAACCATGTCCTGCTTTTCTTCAGAGTTTGGACAAAGAATGAAAAATTGATTTTTCATAAAGCCTTGTTGAGGCCAGACTTTGAAAATTTCCATACCAGTCTCTGTGCATATTCCAGGTTGAACTGACTAAGAACCTAAAAAGAGAGATCTGGCAATGAACGATCATCATAACAGTAAATAAATTTAGTTCATGGGAGAATCACACCAATGATTTTTTCTGGTTTTTGGTCAATGTTAATTGAGAGTTGTTAGAAGGGAAGGCACACTGAAAATGAGTTGTGGGAAGTGAGAGAGGAATGGAGTTACAATGACATTGTCACATTTGTTTGGGTGGTCTTCAATGTGTAATGCATATATGATGGTTGACATTTAATCATATGGAATAGTCTAGGCGTATGACATACATGTTTAGTGCTTGTTCGTTCTTGGTGAAGTTATTGTCGATCATCTATTTTACTAAATATTGTTTGTTTCATGCAAGCCTAAATGCTGACTGTGCCCTGTTTTTTATTAAGTTTAACAGAGGAATTTTTCCTTGCAGAAGTACAGAAACTAGGGGAGGTAGGAAAGGAACCTACATCACTGCATGATGATTCAGTTAATATTAACAGTGTTCCTGTGGATTCTACTTTTTCTGATCATGAAATCCATGAAACTAGCTCATCTGACCAGTTAGCTTCTGACAAGATTAGAGAAAGTACTTCAGGTTCCATGGAAACTCAGGTTTTCACCTTAACACAGAAAGTAAAATATTTGGAGAGCAAACTGGAAGAAGCAAGAGCTGTGCTTCAGGTGAAGGAATCAAGGATTTTAGAACTGGAAACCAATGCAAACAGTAGCAGGTCACTGAAGGAAGATTCAGGAAGCAATGCAGAGTTGCAGCAAGATAAATATAGAGAAATAGAATTCGACCTTGAGGGCCTCTTTCAACAAAAAATAGAGGCTGAAATTGAGTTCCTAGCTCTAACCATGGCAATACAGAAATTGAGAATTTCTTTGGGCAATCAAGTCACATTACTAGAAGAACAAACATCATTTGCAGGGAAGCAGGCACAGATGCTGAATAAGCTCGGAGAGGCAGAAAACAAGGCTGCAATGCTAAAGAAAGAACCAGAGGAGTTGGAAAAGTATTGTGGAGATGTCGTAGGTCCTGAAGAAGTTTTGAAGATGCAGAGGAGGGTTTGTAAGGTTACTTCATGTTTTTTCACACAGTTGGTGTTACTGGCTTTAGTGTTCTTGTTCATTGTCTTGCAGTTGTCACCCCATTCAGGGGTGGTTGTTCCCACCTGAGTTAAAAGAGAATAGGTCCTCTTTTGTGTATTCTAATGTTTGTAGGCAATGTTCCAAATGTAAGATTTCATTGTTATTATAATTAAGAGCCTTTTCTTTTCCTTTTTCCCCTCTTTTGATAACACCACAATTTGGTCAAAAGTGGAAACGTTTTCAGGCTTGATTTGAGCTCCTTTCAATACTAGTTCTTACCTACAAGGTTGGTTTTCAGTCAAGTATGATGCAAATCTAAACTATATATTTTATCACTTAGATTTGTTTGTGTTTCTTAGCTTGAGAATTCATGGCCATTGTGTGCTGCTGGCTTGGTGTCTAGCAGCAACCAGTATGGACATTAATGTCTGAGATTATGTTCAGCTTGAGTAAGATTGCTTCTACCATCAACTCTGATCATTTGGCTCAGAAAAGTGTTATTAACTACATATATCATTTGGCTATCGCATATTTTCTCAAAATGTAGACATGATGAATAAGGTGACAGCTTACATGTTGATTCCAAAGTATTCAGTCATCTTCTTTTAAGGTACTGAAATGATAAAGGTCTTTCTTATAATTATACTAGTGGCGTTTCATCCAGATCAATAGAAATGTGCTACCTGCTATCATGCTTTGGATTCAATACCGTTCTAAGCTGCTAGCATTTTTGATTGAATATATAAGGACATGTTACAAAACTCTGCCATCCGATCACCCAAAGTTTCTGCAATGGGCAGGGTTCAGATAATCTTCATAAAGCAAATGGAAGAAAAGGAAACGTTAAAAACAACAACAAATATCAAGGGAGGGTTGACACCCTGTGGTTGAGTTCCTAACAACCAACTCATCGGAGGCTATTGAGGTGTAGAGTCATAGGAAGATTTGTATTCCAACATTTCAGTTCTGTATCTCTCCTTGTCCTTCATCCCTTTCTCCTGATAAACCTACATCACAGTCAATTAAAGTCAATATCAGCAGCTCCAAATGTTAAATGAAACACACAGAATTAAACTGCACAGACATATTTACACATGCATATATCTACTTCCTACCTGTTTCTCAGCCTCCGTCAGATTGCTCCATAGGTGCCCAATCCTCTTACTGATGGCTTTCTCCTGTCCGTAGTACATAGGTTTGAGCTGGGTATAATGCTCAGCAAAGAAAAAATTATAACCACTCCTGTTTGACTTTGGCTTGGAAGGGTCCCGTAAAGCTAACCGGGATCTCTTCCGGCTGCGGTGAGGAGGTACATCTGAAGTATTTGAACTCTGAGACAATTGAAGCATTTGGGGGATATGATACAGGACACCTTTAAATTGATCAGAGCCCAACCTAACTGTAACCAGATAGCCATTATCAAATTTGCCATCAATGGTCCCTGTCACAGAACTGCCAATCTGCAACTCTGGAGTTCCTGCTTGTATAAGATTGGTAAGAGCCTTCACTTAACAAGAAAGCTACATCCACACCCTTGCAAAGAGGTATATGAAGTAGACATCTGGGATAGGGCAAAATTTTGTATAAAAATTAATTAACTACCCCCTAAATCCTTTCAAAGCAAACAGATGTTTTTCAAAAGGCCAGCCAGACTAAAACTCAGCTTGTTTTTCTTTCTTGACTGAAAACCGAGAATTTCATAGCTAAGCTCAGCTTGTTAAATTTGTAATATTGCTTTCAAGATCTTAAGGAAATTTAAATTGCAGATTTTATAACTACTTCAGAAATAACTCAGCAAAGTGGCTCGAACAACTATCTAGGTATGAGGGAACATCAGTTATTGGAGATTTAGATTCATGGAAAACCAACCATAATGCAGTGGTTTTTCATAACTTATAGAACGTTAACTTTTTTGTTACTATTAGGCTATTATAATATGATAATATAGTTAAAGACATTACCATGCAAGTCTAGTAATCCTAAAGATATCAAGTAAATGCATGTCTGATTAGAGATAATGATATATGGGAATGTGGGACCTAGATAATAATAATCTAATAATATATTCCTATATCAGAATGAAAAGCTCCTTCATATCAATATGTAGTTACACATACCCTGAGCTGCTAATTGGTTTGCAGAAGCACCTCCCTTTGTGTTTGCAGATGCATTCACAAGGCTCCCACTGGCAGTCCCTGCAAAAATAGAATAGAAAATATATATTACAAACTGCGAATAATTTCTTCATAAAACAAAGAATGCTTCTATCTGGAAAAAAAATCAAATTCAGTTTTCAAATACCAGGGGTTGAGACTGAAGAAACTTGTTTGCGGAAGTAATAGACTTGCTCAAAGTGATATAGCAATGATAAGTAATACTTCCTCAAAACAAATGAAGCACTTGTAATAGTTGTTGGAAATCTGAAGACCACAATCACTTCCTTCCATCTGCGATCTTTTATTACCTGTGAACCATTTCAAGGGAATTTAAAATGAAAAGGATAATAAACATCCCTCAGAAGGGGTGTAACATACTAATTTATTGGACCAACTCAATCTGTTTACAACTTATGGCCACAGAAACTTGAGAGAAAAAGTTTTAGTCATCCTAGCGTCACAACCCAAGATTATGCTCCCCTGTAAAGTGAGCTGCAAAAGCTACAGGGGATTCCAGGTCAATCAGGAGAAAATAAACCAATGAAAATGAGGTCATCAACATGTTTCCTAACACTGGATTATGCCTCAGACCAACAAGTTTTATATCACAGGCAGTATCCTCATTGTAAGTACAATACCTTCTCAAGACCTCCGCGAGATGTGACCTCCGCGAAGAGTTGATGCAGATCCAGAGCCTTTCCTCCAACAACTGGAACCCTGTCCAACCAAAACATCAGAAGACCATATATCCTAAGCTGTGCTTTTCTTTTCCTATTTCTTTGTCTTCTTTTTCACCCACACCCCAACCCCATTTTCTCTTTCTCCAAAAGGTGATCTTTTTAATACAGAATTTCAACGAGTAACAAAGTCAAGAGCCACATACTTTAAAAGCCTTAATGAACATGCAAAAGAAACCCCAGTTCCTCCCTTTCTCAGGTGTGTGCATATGTGTTCATGCATGAGCATTCTACATCATATTTCAAGTATAGTGAGGTAAACAAAGAAAAGGTGACAGGTTATGAGGTTTGCAGGCTAGTAAAGTATGAGAAGAAGAGGATAGATATATTAAGCAACAAGTGACAAGCAAGTATCATCATCCACTATAGGGAGAGAATTGATGCGATAGTTTAAGTATTAGGATCTATTGATAGAAAGAGAGATGGTTTACATTTGGAATAAACAAGCAGGATTGCCATTGCTTTGTTATTTCTTTTTTCAATAAAGAAATTGTCTTGCTTTAAACCTTGCAATTACCAGTTACACACAAAACACCCAATCACTGCTATATTCATCGAAAACTTTATACATAGAAACTATAATTGTCTGAGTCAGTGAAATCCCATTAGGAATCTGAGAAAACGAATACCAACAGGCCGATAAAAAGCAGAAACGAAAAAGGGGGCGAAATCCCAACAATGAATCTTGAAATCAAACTGTTGAAGCGGAAGACACACTCTTTCGCTACACAGAGAAATGGGAAAAACTTGTTGAACTCAGAAAGACACCATCTTCAGAAAAGGAAGAAAGAAATTGTTAGCGATTGTAAGGAAAGAAAGTTACTTGAATTTTTTGCCGAGAGATTTGTGAAAAGCTTTAAGCTTTTCCCAGAAAAGGTCAGAGCTTTGAGCAACATCCTCGTACTTGGCAGTTGGTGAGGGATAGCGAGGCATGTTGGTGTACTGCCCATTTGTACTCTCACTCTGCTGCTGTTGTTGAGACATTTTTAGACCCAAACTCAACAGAGGTAAAAGATTTTTGGTTTGATTAAGAATTTAAATTAACTAGTACTAGTAGATATTGATTGTTGTTCTGCTACCATCCCTATTTATGTATATATATATATATATATATATATATATATATTAATAATAAACTAGTAGTACTAACAAAGTCTTATTTGGTTTACAACAATAATAGAATAATAATTATCTTCATGAAGAAACCACAAAGTTTCTACTACCCTAATAAGAATTAACCTACAGAGACCCAAATCCTAGAAAGACCTGTTGAAGACAAACTCTGGGTAGCTTGATATTTGAAATATTATAGTAATACTTAGGTAAGATCTGAAATTTTAGAGGGAAACAGTGGGACTGTGGATTAGGAGATTAGGTTATAATGGTAAAGTTAGATGATGGTGAACATTTTTTTTTTAGTATTTTATACATTTTTATGCAACTTGCCTGCCTGCTACAGGTTGGGAAGAGTGATAAATAAAAAAATCAAATCCAACGGTGGGGATGCTGCAATGCTTGTGAGATATATATACTATATATATATATTTATCTGTTTAAAGTAAACAAGTTCTAAACCATGGTTTTAAGTCTTCATGTGTCCCGGGTTATTAGTTGTTCTGTCTTTAGGGATTGAATGGACAGAAAATTCTGCCCTGTGAGTGCCTGTCACTGTAATCTCCACGAAAAGAAATCCAGTAAACATGTATATGAAATTAATTTAACCCTTTGAATGGATCAGAGCTGCTTTTTGCCGGCTCGGTTGTAATAGTGCATAGTACTAGTGGCTAGGCTAGTAGTGGCTGTTTGATGGAATCACAGTTGCAGACATGATTAATGGTATTAGTTCAGAATGAAGAGGGACAAGTTCACAACAATCTCAACACAAACTTAAACGATACAGTCCCATTGCCATTTTCTTTGACCAACCAAGTAAACATATTCATCCAAGAAAACCCAGAAATCAAACAGGAGAGACGCAAGAAATCCAACCTCCCCCAACTAATAGAGAAAACTATACAATGGTTGCAAAATACGGCAGAAGAAGTGAAGATGAGGTTTCAGCCGAAGAACTTGGGGTCATAGCCATTGCTGGAGGTGGCCAGGATGTAGTAAGCAACAATATGGCCGATGGACCCCCAAGCAAGAACATCGACGATGTTGAATCCCACAGGGTCATTGGACTTGAGCAGGCTAACATACTCCTTGGCTCTTGTGTCCCCAGCCTCAAAGTGGGTCAAGCCGTTTTGCTCAGGCACTTGCTTCGCCACGTTCTCTCTTTGGAAGTTGAAGAACACAAACCTACCCAAGAAGAGGGAGAGACCCGTGCTGAGGCTTATCACAAGCGGGGCGCTGAGCTCTGCCTTGACAGCAAGCCTAGCAGATGAGTTCCTTGCGGTGAGGGCGACCTTGGGTAGTGAGGTTTTGCCCTTGCTGAGGGGTCTGAGGCCTTGGAATGAGATGCTGGAAGGGGTGAGATGGTTCTTCTGGATGGAGGAGAAGGTGGGGTTGAACAGAGCTGAGGAGGCTGCTGCCATGGTGCCTGCACAATATGTATTGAGGTTGAGGAATAGTCAAAGAAGAAGAATAGATTTGGGAGGAGATGATTTTAGGGAAGTGGTATAGAAAAGATGATATAGTAAACAAGTGGTGGTAGGAAGGAGGAGAGACGGATTGTGAGGATGGGAATGGTGGAGGAAAGATTTTGGATGAGGACTGGGCTTTGTTTCATTGGTTCCTTTTGGATCAGAGATTTTTGGTTCCAAATGGCAATAGCCAACAAGCTCAAACTAGATTGAAAGTTGCGGTTATGTTCCAGGACCAAGGGACCCTGGGCAATGGTTTCTCATCACAAGTTGGATCTGTTTCATAGTCTTGGCTCTATTACCGAACACCTGGTTGGTTTACCATTAATCGAGCTCAAAATCAAGTTTTGAAATTTCATTCAAGCTCAAGCTCATTGGTTATACATAATCCTTTGCCTAAAGAGTAAAATTCAAAACCTTCTACTAATAACAAAAAAAAAAAAAAAACTCATTATTTGTATCTAGGTAATGGGATTAAGTCAAACGTAATGCAAACTCAAAGAAATCGATTGATAACCGCAATCATCCTCATTTGAATCCTTAATCATATTTAAAAAGAGAGTAAGAGGAAAGAAGTGCGGGGAGAAAAGACACACAGCAAACCACTCATAAAATTGTCTAGCTCCCAAGGAAACCATACTACTCTTTCATTCTCCTCTTCACATGAACGGGCTTTTCTAGCCATCTGTACATCCCCCTCCCATTAGCATCTTATGCTGATTGACCCCCACAAGTTTTGCAGAAAATAAAAATCTAATTGAACAGCAATAACCTACAATTACAGAATACATCTTACATTTACATCTACAACTTCTACAGCTTAGAATGTTATTAGGTTCGTCCAATACCATCAACAACAGCCACAACACCATGCTTATTTTGCAGACAGCATAATCAACTCAAATTAGGGAATCAAGGTATGAGTAGTTCCTCCGACGACCATACTCAAGAAGGCTACCATATGTACGATCCCATACACCGATAAAGAGAGACTCTGTGTCGGGACTAAAGGATAGGCCAGATATCTCCCCAAAGAAATCGATTTCTTGCTCATTCTCATACCCACTTTTCACATCATACACATGCACAAAGTCAGCAGGCTCAGCCATTGCCATGTACTTACCATCAGACGTGTAGCGAATGGACCGTATTGCTCCAAGGTTTCCCTTAAGAACAGCAACTGACCTTGTCAAGTTCCGAACATCCCAAATTCGGCAAGTTTTGTCTTGGTTCCCAGTGGCAAAAGTGACACCATTAGGGTGCCATGCTGATGCAAATGAGAAGTCCAAGTGTCCATGCAAGGGCATAACAGTCTGCAATGCAATTTCCAATCAGCCGATGCCAGATGCTAGCCTTTGCAATATCCAACATGTAAACTAATCATGGAAAAGCAAGTAGACAGTTACCTTCCCTGTGCTAGAGTCCACTAACATACCATCAGGGTTGTCCCCAACTATTATTAGAAGTTTCCCATCAGGACTCAGAGAAGTATGCTGCAAAAGCAATGCATTAGCAGAGGTTATAGTATTTATCCTTGCCGCATGTTGTATCAATATTAATAGAACCCATAATTAGCATACTGCAAATCATTAATTTTCAAAAAAAAAAAGCATACTGCAAATCAAATTTTACAGAGAATAATTTTACATGTATGTTTACCAATCTAAAATAAAAGGAATCCAATATAGGGAACTTACATTAACTGGCCAAAGAAAATGAAAATACTTAGACAGCTGATATTTCTCCATATCAAAATCTCTGACTCCACAGTCATTATTGGAGGCCGTAAAGTGAACTGCACCACTAGTGTTTCAAAAACAAAGCAAAATTAGGTTCAGGTTGAATGCAACCAATGCCAGCAGCAGCTCAGTCAACAAGAAATACCTTGGAGTGACATAAATCTCAACAGCATTTGTAATGGCATTGTCATCATAAGTTGTCCTGGAACAAAAGCTTATTCCAGGCCGATCTAAATTCTACATTCCAAATCAAAGTCAAGTAATTAATTCTTAAGATCACTAACAACAGGACAACAGTAAGCAAGACCTTAGCAAAAAAACAATCAGCTCTCTTCAAATATAAATTTAGTCAGATCCATCTTATAACATGACAGAAACAATAGATTGAACTAAAATAATCTTGAAGTTATATCTAAACTTTCCACTTCAAGTAACTAGCAAAAACCGAGAAAGAGCTACATTGCACAGAAAAGGAGCTCCGCAATTGCTGTACAAAGGCTTATTCATTTTTCTGATCTCTGTTATGTCAGTAAACGATTTTGGGGGAAAAAAAGTTACACCACTTACCTTGCATATTAGCTCACCCTGGAACCCTCCAGCAACTAGGAGGTTATCTTTTACCGCAAGAGTACTGACTTGAGTTTGTGTAAAACCTTCCATCAGACTTCCAGGATGTTTCTAAAAGGGAAAACACGTTGATCAGTCTCAGCAGACATAAGATAGGGGGAAAGAAAGGAAAAGAACAAGGGGAACAGAAAACAACAATAATATGTCAGAGAAGAAACCAAATCATTCCAGACACAGACCTCAGATGGTGCCACATGCCCAGAAACATTAAGAATTTCATGCTTGCGGTGTGCCAATGAAGACCAATGCATGACAGAAAAATGTGACATAAGATAAACATCATGTTTTGATGTAGCCCATACCAAGTTCCTCAACTGCATCACCACAAATGGATATGTTTATCAGTCAACAATGATGATCATAGCACAGTTAACAGACTAAAAGGAAAGGACTGGCCAGAACATTAAAGCATAACCTTTAAAAAGAAAAAAAAAATCCTTCTGTGATGCCACAAAATACGAGGGGGTAAAGATAGCTTATATTAATTAAATAAAAACTTCCATTCTACTAACCTGAAAATGAAGTATTGTTGATTTTACAGATCTTGAATTAAGTCTGAAGTCATAATATGACGCACCCTTCTGGGTAATTTTGCAATCCTGTATACAAATTGACATTTCAACTTAGTTCAATTACTATCGAAAATATTAGATCCAAGAAATTGGTATGAAAGGAAAGTGGGCAACTATAACAAGTTTTACCTTCCCTGACCCTTCTCCAGAGTGAGGGATATTCTCATAGTTCTTGTACTGTTCTAGCCTAGTTTGCCTGTATTTTTCCCTAGTGATGCTAAGCCGATCCCAAGGAATTCCCTGGATGTCTTTTCCTCTTCTAGCTTGAGCAGCAGAAGTATCAGATATTTTATTATTCTGCAATACAGTCAAATTACATTAGGGTGGCTGAAATCCACAAATACTAGAACAAAAACTTCAAAAATTTTAAAAACAGCAAAGCTATATTGTATATTTGATTAAGCTAATGACATATGAACTGAGTTGTATAAGAAATGCCTATGTGAATCTTGTAAAATATAAAACGAACCATGTAGTCATATTCATCAAGATCAGAGTCCGAGCCAGACATATATCTGCCACGAAACTCTTCATCCATGTCATCATCTATGTCTTCCATGTCATACTCATCTGCCATGTATTCAGCATAATCTTCTTGGTAGTGGGACATATTCTACCAGACAAAACTACACTAAATCAATATAAATTCAAGCATCCATAATAAATTAACAACTAAATGATAATAACAATACCTATAAACAAAAACTCAGACAACATTACGGATATTGAACATGATAATATGACACCAAAAGAGACTAGAACCACGTCCAAGTCACAATTAAAGGAAAAATCAAATCCCTCATCAGACATTGGACCCCCAGAAAAAGGAAAGGGAAATGGAAACAAATATCCAAAATAACAAATGCGTGACTATCACCAATCCATAATATAAGTTTTTTTTTAAGTGTGTATGAAACACTTATAGCGGCAAGGAGATAAACTAATGAAAGATTGATAGCATATGAGTCAATCCCCAGCATAAATTATTTATGGGAAACATATGTTATGCATTTTGAAGTAAATATTCGTACTACTGTCAATTCAACTCTGCTAAAATCATGTTGGGATAGATAAAGAAATTAGCTTTTTGTCATTCAAGCATGCAATCCAAAAAAACATTTCCAGGGTCCCTAAATTTGTAAACTTTTGCCTCCTACAAAGGTGAGTATCTTCTTTCTTAGTTTCCCCTTTGCAGGCTTAAGCATCCTTCTGGATTTTTGGCGCCCAGCAAAGAAGTAAAGTCTCATCAAATTCATATCCCTTGCGAATTTACCATTTCTATATTTGAATTGCAAACACTGCTGCAAAAGGATAAAAAGCCACAAAAATAAGAAATTGCCTGATTGATACAACCCTAATGGAAAATCCCCCAACGAAAATTAAACTCCCAAATCAGAGCAATCATGCAACAACAACAGCAACAACATTCAATTGCGAAAAATAACTCTTTTTTCAAAGATATAAAAAAAAAAACCAGCAAAAAAGTGTTAAAAATAACGAATGAATTCGTACCCGCAACTATGCATCGATTAACAGAAATGATGACAAAAGTAAAAGAAAACTAATGATCGAAGATGATCAACATCAAAAACATGAATCGCGAACCAGTAAAAAGAAAACGCAAAACAAAAATGAGCAAATTAACCTCTTTTTAAAAAACAAGAGATTGTGGGGAAGCTGGTCCTCTCCTCCGATCTGGAGATGAAAATATCAGCATCAGAATTGCATCTTTTTAAGAAATAAATACATATATAAATATTTCGTAATTATTTTAGTCGACATAAAAAAAAAAAGGGGCTTTCATATACAAAATCCCAATTGTCCTTCGATTAATATGGTAATATTACAATAAATAAATAATAATAATAAAATATACTATGATGATAATTAGACGGGGGATCGCGAGAACTCGAGAGACGAAGGAATTACTAGTATTTTTTTTATTTTATCGTTTATCCACTGACAAGGTGATTGTTTTATCAATTATATATTGGCATAAGGTGTACATATGTGGCAAATCCACTGCTTAATTACTTTCCATGTCGGCTCATTTGGAGTCGGATAATTTCGAATTAAATATTATTATATATATATATATATTATTTGAGATCCAGTTATTTTCATTTCCAATTGTTTAATTTTTTCGATTTTAGGAATTTCGACTCCTTTTGCATATGATATAATATACCATTTTGAATGAACTAAAATTTTGAATTGGAGTTGAAGTTACCATTCGTGTCAAAATCAGTTCTAATTTTAGATTATTTTGATCAAATATAAGATGATTGCCAAGAAAATAAATCCATAGGTAATTATCGGAAGCCGGCTACTTTTAACTCTGCTCGTGTGAATTAATTTAATAATTTTATGTCACGTATTCATATATTTTTTTAAAAAACAAGTCTTTTATATAGAGAAAATTTTTTATTTATAAACTTAAAATATATTTATATTTCAATAAAATTATCATTTTTTTACATCGTCACTAATCTACTTAAACAAATATGACAAAGAGGGTTTTGTCGGGATGTTCTTGGATGCTAATTGTCCAAACTCTTCATAAAGTAAATTCATAGGTAATTATTGGAGATCAACAATCTTTAAGCCTTACTCACGTAGGTCAATTTAATAACGTTTTTGTATTATGAGTTTATGTTTTTAATTTAAAAAATATACTTATTAAATAAAAAATTATACTGAAGCATATACGATAAAAAAGATTTTGTTTACTTAAAAGTTAATTATCTAAATCCCTTTAAAATATATAAAATCGTAAAGAGTCATTTCACTTTTATCTTTGTTATCTCATTGTAAATTTTACTCGTCATAATTTTTTCTAAATTGAATTAAATCATAGATTCTCTTTTTATTAAAACTAAATATATAAAACAAATACTCAAATAAATACTAAAAAATATATATATGAAAAAAAAAATGTAAAATTTGACTACATAATTTTACTACAAAATTTGAGTTAATAGTAAGCCAAGAGACAGTGGAGGAACCATGGTCCACGTTGCAGGAGGCGTTAGTTTGCAAACCTATCCAGTCCCCACGTGTCATTACCGTTTCTTTCCACGTCATCGTCAACCAGCGGGCAGAAGCAGAAAGGAGCGTTCACCCTCGCCTAACTTGGTGACTTCCCATCTCATCTGAATTCAGATCATTGTGTGATTCCGACATAAGAAAAATCTTCTCTTTTCTCAAAATTCAGACAGCACTAAGGCTATGGCTACGTTGCTCAGGAAGGTCTGGGAATCAGTGTCCAATCGTTCCTGTTCAAACTCCGACTCAGCCACCCACCGAGCCACTCGAATAGCTGATGCTTCTTCGTCAACTATTACGACGAAGTCTTCATCGTTGGGAGCGCTGTTCGATGAGATTCCGCTGGATATTCTGGTGCAGATAGTCAGGTTGGTGGGACCCAAGGACGCCGTTAAGCTGAGCTGCGTCAACAGAGCCTGGAGATTGCTTGTGTCTGATAATCGACTATGGATGTACTTTCTCCAGAATCACCACCACGACCCTTGGGACTCTGTTTTCTTTGCCGAGTTGAACTTGAGATCCGGTTATCCTCTCCAGTTCGTCGCCCTTTGCTTTCCTATTCTTTCCCACCAAGCACACCCCTTTTTTCTGCTCGAATTATGCTTTGAATGAAACAGAATCATTCATTTTAACTTTGTCAGGACTTCCTCTTGGAATTTCTTCTTCAGTGTGGGAATAATTGAACCAAGTGTATTGTGATTTTTTTTTTCAGAACATTCCCAAGTCAGACAGGGGAGTTATCTTTCATGCGCATTTATGGTCAGCGTTCACAAGTCCCTGGTTCTGTTATTATCGATGGTAACTACTTATCATCCTTTATACTGTGGAATCTGAAACAGACATAGCTGGTCTCTTTTTCCTCACTATTCTTGATGTTTATCTTCTTTTTTGTTTTCTTTTCTCCTTTCATAACCTGAAAAAGGTGGTTCTGGCTATTGCAAGTTCGGTTGGAGCAAATATGCTTGTCCATCCGGGCGGTCTGCAACATTTCTGGTGAGCCTGTAATTTCAGAGAATGTGGGGAAATCCCATTCTGTTGTTAGATACGTCTTCAGCTTCCTTGTATATGTATAGACATAATGTTAACTTAAAATTTGTCTTTGACCTCGATGTGTCAGGAGTTTGGTAACATCGAATCTCCCATGTATTCTAGACTTCGACATTTTTTTGCAACTATTTATAGCAGGTTTGTTGTGTTGTTATTTTTCAGTCTAATCTGCAATTGCTCATCCCTTTAGTTTGCTTTCCTCTAATTTTTAAACCTCTCTTTCACGTGGGGCATGTGCATGTCGCATCACTCAAGTCAACTCACTCTTTGATATGTGAATTTGATGATGTAGTCTTGTACAGGATGCAGGTTAAACCACACACTCAGCCAATTCTCCTCTCCCTTCCAATATGCCATTATGATGGTTAGCTGCTATGTTTGTCTGCTTTATCATAATTTTGAATGCTTAATTATGGAAACCCATGTCATGATTTTGTTGGAATACTGTATAAGGAATACTCTCTTGAGAGCTATACGGACTTTTAGACCTTTGCTCCTCGCCACTTCCATTTTGTTGCATGCTTTTTAAATTGTGGCTTTGTTGCTATTTAATTTCTGTTAATAACCTTCCTTGTGGATGTATTTTGATTACTGCAGATACTGAATCTGCCAAAGCATCAAGAAGGCAGCTTAAAGAAGCCATCCACACAGTCTTATTTAACATGAATGTTCCTGCTGTTTGTGCTGTCAATCAGGTACATCATTGTATCTCTAGATTTGTCTACTGATTACTATTGTTCTTTAAAGAAACAACCAAAACAGAAAGAGGCATAAAGGGAAAAAAATGCACAAGGAACTTGATTGGTGACAATGCTTATTCCCTCTCTTAAAGCTTATGAACAATGCAAGTTGAATGTATCTTTCATCTATTTCCATACTTGAAATGCTGATGATTTATGTTTCTTTTTCTTAATCATCTGTGGAAATGCTGATTTCTTTCCAACTTAGCCCCTCAGAAACAGAGTCTTTTGTTATTCCTTTGATCTTAACTCAATGACATATGCATGAGGTTTGTGCAGGCTACTTTAGCTCTGTATGCAGCAAGACGAACATCTGGAATTGTTGTTAACGTTGGTTTCCAAGTCACATCTGTTGTTCCAAGTAAGCGCATGACTTGTCTCAAGTTTTTTCATCATTTTCTGTTTGATATGTGAATAATCCTTAAGCATTAATGGTGATTTATCAATGCGTTTATTATAATTTTTTCTGATTTCTTTTTTTGCATGACAATCTCTTATATCCTTCATTTTCTTTTTTGTCCCGTTATAAAGGGGATTAAAAAAACTAATCAATGTGATTTCTTTTCTGCCAAGTTGATTATTTCTCTACTTTCTGTTTTCAGCACAGAAATAATTGAATTCGATTTTATATGGTTTCTGTATTTTTGTTTTATAGTTTTACATGGTAAAGTTATGCGTAAGGTGGGTGTTGAAGTCATTGGGCTGGGAGCATTGAAACTCACAGGATTCCTCAGGGAACTCATGCAGCAGAACAATATTAACTTTGAATCATTGTACACCGTGCGGACACTAAAAGAGGTATGCTGTAATCTTCTACAATTTTGGATGGTGCTTACCACTTGAAGTTCACGCAAGACCTTTTCTTTTTCCTTTCTGCTGTAATTAGTTACTTGCTCGTTCAAGGCTTTTGATGCTCTTTAAGTTTCATTAAAATGCAGAACCTATGCTATGTTGCTGCTGATTATAAAACAGAACTATCAAAAGATATCCAAGCATCATTGGAGGTTCCAGCAGAGGGGTGGTTTACTCTTTCAAAGGAACGCTTTCAAACTGGAGAGATCTTATTTCAGCCACGTATTGCAGGAGTGTAAGTCTGTAATAATAGCATTAATAAAACAATTCATCTTGGGTTCATAAGGAAGACCACAAGTGCTAATCTTGAGACCTTATTGATGCCTTGCAAATAATTCTAAATGAAATACCCTAAAGGAAAATACAAATCAAGAAAAGATTTAATGTGTATGAACTATCTAAGATTTCTTGAGATCTAATGGACATCTTGCAAATGATTCAAAAACGAAATACTCTTAAGGAAAAATACAATAAAGGAAAGAAAATATTGAATGTTTATAAATATGTTGGTACAGGCATGCTATGGGATTGCATCATGCAGTAGCACTTTGCATGGAGCATTGTCATACTGCAGAATTGACAGGTGATGATGCTTGGTTTAAGACTATAGTTCTGTCAGGGGGAACTGCATGTTTACCAGGACTTGCAGGTAGAATCTGCATTTTCAGTCGTTTTCATTCCTTTTGTTTTAATTTTGAGAATTGTTGGATGTAAGATAAATTATAATCTTCCAAACCCTCTGCCAGTGAAAAGAAAGGTAGCTGAAGTTAATTGACTAGAATGATCTCTGACATTTGTGTATGTTTAACTGTTCCCAGGAAGGTTAGAAAAGGAACTACATGAGTTTCTTCCCCCTTCCCTGTCGAATGGAATAAAAGTCATCCCTCCTCCTCATGGTGCAGATACCGCATGGTTTGGAGCAAAGTTTATCAGCAATGTAAGCTACTTAACTCCATCAGTGAACATGTTTAGTGTACAAAAATATGTAAGAACCGTAAGTTCACGTGAAATAGTTATTATTGGAGTTCCCTTGCATTGAAATATGATTTCCATTCAATCAACATGAGATTAATTCGATGTTTCACAGGTATTAGCCTTGATGTTGCATACATTGAAACTTGCAACTTGTTTCCATCTCTTAACATGTGTCTATGATTTTGCAGTTAAGCACCTTCCCAGGGTCCTGGTGCATAACAAAGAAGCAGTTCCGACGTAAGTCCAGAGTAACCCTAATTTGGTGAATATCAGGCTCCCCAGAAGTCGGGCATCTTCCTCATTCTTGTATAAGCATGAAGCAGTCTTGGCAGGAGTCCAGACTGAGCGTGGCATGAATAAGCTACTGTCATTTTTTTTTGTTCCACTGACAAATTGCCCTTGGATTGAGAGCGGGGAAACGCAACTGAACTGTTTTTCTTCTTTCTTTAATTATTATTTTATGGAAACTTTATTATTAATACAATTTATTATAGTGTAAGCATCCATAGCCAAAATTCTGCTGTTCATTGCTCGTCATTTACATAAAGATTAGTATGGCTGAACAAGGTTGAAGAACAATGAGTTGTGAAGTCATTCATCTGTTCAAAAGCAACACAATAATCCTTCCATAGCAAACTTCCTTAAGATGTCCACCAAACCACGTCAAGATATTAAACCAATTACTTGATTGAAAACCAAAAATCATATGAGAGATTGCCATCATCAATTCAATGAACTTTTAAGTAACATTTGTATCCAAATTCAACATTAAAAAAAGCCCAATGTGCCATATTATCCCAAAAAAAAAAAATTCACTAGTAGCAACAATATTAAGTAACACCATCAAAACTTGTTTAGTCTCAAATCGACCTGCACAGCTCAATAATCTCAGTATCTCCTACCAGCACCACCCGGGCCACCAAAAACTGGGGGAGCAATCATAGCCTGTGGTTCAACTTCAACAAGGCCAGGAATATCAGCCATGCCAAGAGCAGAAAGCATGTCAAGAGTCTCCTTGTCAACCTTGATTTCATCAGTGTTAATAGCTGACTCGTCAGGAACAAAGTCCATGCGACGCTCACGCTCTTCTTCTTGTAGCTTGAGTGAAATGCCACGAACTGGACCCTTCTGAATGCGCTTTATCAAGTGTGTAGAGAAGCCAGCAATCTTGTTACGAAGGCGCTTTGTAGGAATGAGAGCAACCTCCCCAACAATCTTCTTGTTGGTGTGGAAGTCCAAGGTCATGCGAGAGTAGTAATTCTCAATGACCTGACGTGAGGACTTTTTCACTGTCTTGGTGCGAACACGACCCATCTTAGCTGTTCCTGCAAAGAGAAGACAAACAAAGAACGAATCTATTATGATTCTGGGTTTCACCTTTAGAAATGAAAGAGATATAGATAAAGTAGAAACAAAAAACCTCAAATTGAGGGGGGAAAAGATAATGCAATCAGGCCAACAAGTTTGCAAAATGAATAAGGGCTAGACTATGGTATTAGTTAATATTTTGAGAACATTGAAGCATGTTCAACATGAAAATAGATCAAATTCCTCTGAAAAAAAAAAAACATACAAACCAAGCATGAAGGTTCTTCAAAGACCATCAAAGTCCAGATAGGAAACAATTTAATTAGCGGGTTACGATCTTTGTTATCAGTACCATGAAGAATGCAAAACAGAAGCAAACAATTTCGGCAGAGGACCAAGAATAAGGCTACAATCAGTACAAACAATAAGAACAACACCCTAAGCCATTTGCTAAAGTGAATGAAACTACAAGCCTATGATACATCAAGTTAAGCCAAATTCCTTTCCCATCACATCTCAGAACAAAGACACAGAATTTTCAAAACCACCCAAAGAAAGGAAACACATTTTTCATATTTCCCCCAGCAATCAAATTGATCAATGCATTGTGTTGTGGCCTTTTCAACACTGTGTATTTTGGATACAAAGGAGTAACTTTTCGCTTTACACAAGACGAAGTAGCAACAGCATATAAAAACAAAAGTTGTGCTTTCGTTTCTTTTCTTTTCTTTTCCTTCTCTTTTTCTAGTTTGCAACATTTTCTGAGTAACCAATCAAACAACGAAGAGAAGAACGTGAACGTACCTTGGTAAAGGCAACAGGGGAAGGTGAGGAAGCAGGGACGCCTGAGATCAACTAAGAGACTGAGGCTGCGGCTGCCACACGAGAGAAAGCAAACCCACCGCCAACAGCTTGGATTATAAAGCTCCGGACTTTGGACGCCGTTAATCTCGTTAGGGTTTTTCGACTTTTCAATAATTTTTTGTTGGCCCGTGATCTCTATGTGACCATGCAATTGAATCCTTTTATTTTTATCCTTTTACATAATTAAAGTCTTTCTTTTGAAAAATTTGCAATCAAGTCCTTGACTTTGAATTAGAAAAAAAAAATTACGTGGATGTGGCATAGAAATGTGAATTGCCTATTGTTAAGCCATGGGGCTTTTATGGCTTTGTGTATGTTAATACTTTTTTAGATTAAATAAATATTTTAAAATTTCCTCCAATGTCCAACGCATTTGTGTTAGATTGTAGTTATGAGCAAATTGATGGAAAAAGGGCAATGGCAATTGATAAGAAAAGAATTGGTAATGGCAGCATGCATTCCATGATCATTGCTTTGCCACAAACCATGTCCACCTATAGGTTCTGATGTAATTGTTTGTTGGACCGTAATTACTGAGAAGATAACTTTGGATATCTTACTTCTAAGCACTGTAGAGATGACAAATCTAATTTTCTCTTTTGGGGGAGATGGATTTTTGTGTCAGATCCTGAGATGTTTTCAGGATAGATTCCTCCATGAAGTAAGATGAATCCATTAGATAGAGGCTCCAAAGCTCGGGAAGGAGATGGAAGGAGATACCATTCATAGCCAAAGGACACCCAATCCATACCAACATAGAGAATGCTTGCATCTCATATCACACAGGAAAAGCATAAACTCATTTGATGGCTGCAAATTACAACTGAAAGCCTGTTTCCCCACAACTATTGGGACTTGGGAGTAGCATTCCAATGATGTACATCAATTAAATTTCCGAGTACAAAGAAAAAGCATGGCTGAAGAACGTGAGGTATGGAACTACTGTACTCTTCACAAGGTTAAAAGTGGGGGTAAAAATAATATAAGTAAACAATTATAATAAATGAAATTCACTTGCAGGCTTTCATAACAACATGAATAGAAACACTAGGATGCCAGCTGTGGCCATTGGCAGCAGCGATGGATTAGATATTAGCTGACTACCACTGGCATTTTCTGATGATGATGGCGATAATGCAGGGCATGCAAGCCCTTCTTTCCCTTCACGACACTCGCTAGCGAAAAGGCCTGGAGGATATTTCCCGTAAAGATTAATGTAGCTGAACATAGTTGAAGCACAATCGGTTGTCAAGTCATTGATCTGTTCTGCATACGGGCAAGCAAAGTCCTTGAATGCTGAACAACATTGATCAGGTGGATACTGAGGTCCTTTGCATCGGCTTGTGATAATTGTGTAGTTCAGAAACTCAAAGTTAACCGGGCAAGCTGTAGATAAAGCAGCAAAACAGTATATATCATGTTTAATATCCTTCCATAGTTAAACAACAGAACTCAACAAAAAGTTTGCTCTCAAGCTATCATCAATAAGTTCCAAGAGATCTTAAGATGGAATCAACATTTTTAAACAGTGGTCTCCGATGAATAAGCAGAAAACAGAAAACAAGCAGGGAAATTAATGGCTTGATAAGCTCTGCAACTTGCTCCATTGATAAAGGTGCTCTTAAAATATAAGATGAACCAAGAAAAACAGTGTCTGATAGCATTTTAAGTCATTGCAGCATAAAGCATCTATGAAGGTAAAGGCCTTGATCTGCAGCTTTCTCGCTTTGGATATCATGGAAATCATTTTGGTATATTGTCAAATGAAAGTTTTGTGATGGTGATGGCTTTAAATAAAAGCAGAATGGAAAAAGCAAGAAAATAATTTCTGTGCCAGAGCTTCTAGAAAAGAAAATAAGAGATGGAAAGTCCCCTTCCATCCCTTTCTCTCCCTGGTGAAGATTCTAAATAAGCAGAATCCCATCATCCGAAGATTTACAGCTTAATCATTTGTGTGGCACATCCATCAAACTCGAGTATTAAAGAAAGAAGATCTCAAACAGGCTCACACCAAGAAAAAAAAAACTTTCAAGCCATTAGATCTGGCAGCAAATGCTTTATCAAATTCTAAACAAAATTAATCCCAGAAAAAAAAGTAAAATTTAAAGGGTGGTATTATAGAGAAAAAGAAAATAAAAAAACCTTTCTTGGCCTGAAGGAGGTTCCTTCCTGTAGTAGTGAAAGAGTCAAAGACACCATCTGCATCCAGATCATCACATATTAGATGGTGACTGATAGATTCAGAAGCTGTAGAATTTAAAGAAATTTTCTTTTTGATGAATACCTGAAATTGAAGTGGAAGCAGAGACCCCCAACATAAGGAAGAAAACTGCAAACAAAGAGACACACTTTTCTCTCCCCATCATCCTTTTTGTTTCTTTTGGTTTGTTTCTTTAAGGGTTTTTGCTGTTGGGTTAACAAAAAGAGAGCAAACAGATCTGATTCTCTTATGTGGCAGAGCAATAGCGAAGCAAGCTTCTGTTGCTCTTCTCTTCTGGAATTCAAACAACAGAAAGCTCAGAACTTTGAAGATTGAAGTTGGAATGAATAAAATAAAGAGAGACAGAGAAGGTCGTGTTTTGCTTACGATTGAAAATGGATTACAGCCAAAAACGCGAAAACTGGGGTGAAGTGGGGTCTGCCTTATTTGCTTCAACTCCTACTGTCCCAAGGCTAACACTTCCATAACATAAGATTAAGATTTACTCACCGTTTTAAGACACTGTCTCTCACCTCAGGACTGTCCTGTTTGTTGACCGATTCGACGACTAGCTGATGAGAACGAGATCATCTGATTCAAAGATGGTTATGGTAAAAGTTAGTGGTACTATTACAAAAGAAAGGGTCAAGAGGGTAATTCACTCACTATCCGCCTTCTCCTCTCTTTCCTGGAAAAAGAAAAGCAACTCATTGTGGAAACTATGGACAGCGGGAATTTGTCGTCAATTGTAATTCTCGGCACTGAACTATATAATATTTAGAATACTAATCAAATGAGTTGAATTCCCCCCTTCCCTCAAAATGTGAGGACCAATTCTAAGACTTCAGTTTCATCCACAGGATAAGAAGTAGATGTTGTCTCTTTTGATTAGTTTGTTCAGCTCGTTAATTTTACCTTCATTCAACTCATAAATTTGCCATGCTTTGGGTCCAAAAATCACATGGACGGCATAATTCTTGTGCGCCAACCTTAAATTTAATACAGTTGGATTGGATTCATAACAGTTTTGGCACAATAAATGCAAGACCTTAACCTGCTTATTTACTCCATTTGATGGACTAGGTGAAGTGGCAATATATAACCTACATGCTTGGTCAGCTTTCTAGCTAGAACCAGCCATGCAAAGGAAGAAAACAAACACAAGAAGGAATATCATTCCACCTTTCTTTTATTTCATTTTTTTTCATTTTAATTCGAACATCTACAAAGGATTACCAAATTCATTATTTACGACTATCTTTACAATTAATGAGTGAATGACATCACGAGCAACAAATCAATACTTCGATGATTCTTTTGGGTTTGGGTTAGACTTTAGATAGTTAGACGCATGAACAAAAGTCAGCTGTCTTGTTCTTAGAGGCCACGTCTTCTGGTTTCATATCTGTCAACTCTGTCTCTGCCAACCTGCCTTCCCACCAAGTCCTGAATTTGAAACTGTTTAATTTTTCTTCTAAATAGTAGTGATTCATTGAGTTGGGGTATAAGCATGACAAAGCAAGGCGACGAGAAGGCAAAACAGAAAAACAATGGTCAAGAGAGCCTCTGCTAACCCACCAAACACAGCAAGGCTGTGGCAAGACCTCCCTAACGATATGAATCCGGGAAGGCTTGGATGTCGTCAAGAATCTTCATTTTGGCGGAAAGAAAGTGCAGCACGTACACGGCAAGGTCTTTGTGCTGGTCTTGCACTTTCTCATCATGAAAGCATCAATGCTCGCATCATCCTTAGCCTGCATACGTTCTTCCATTTGCACGGTCGGCTAATCACTAAAGATCCAAAGTCTTACCAGATCAATGTCTCGGATCGCTTCGAGGGTTCCAGGTGGATCCTTTCAGCTCCACCAGATGGCCTGACCTGTACCTTTAGCGCTTGAAGGAAACCCAAGTTGAATGATGGGGAGAGATGCTGAAATTGAACTTGGACCATGTGAGCAGGCCTCATCACTTGTAGCCCACAAATGCAAGGGAAATTTGTGCCTCGAACTTGCAGGGAACTCGGGTTAAAGAGGAAACAGTATCTACTCTATGTACCCTTGGAATGATGGTTGGTGGCGTTCTCCATGGAAAGATGAGAACTGGTATATCACCCAAGTTAGGATTCAAAATTTCATTCACAATGCTCAGTGTTTACATTAAGTAGGACATGGCTATATTCATTTGAACAGAAAGAAAAAGGAAAAGAAAAGCATGCCGCATGTAAGAAGATATTTCATTTATATTTCTCTTTACTCTCTCCACTGTTTCAAAGCTGTGCTTTGGAAAAAAATCCGTACAGCTCAACAGTAACTTCAGTCATGTGGTAGGGGTTAAAAGGAGATGAAGAAGCTAAAAAAGAAAGCGTCCACCCCATGTTTCATCCACGTGCCACGAACAAAGATGGCCCCCGATGGCGTACTTTGTCTGGCATCAACCCTCCTATAGCTCCACTCTGTCTGCATGGCCAATCTCCATACATTCAACAGAATAATCTTCGTTGCTGCAACAAGTATGCCGACAACCATCAGTATTAGTGGAAGAAAACGATGACTTGAAAAGAATGCATGAACACCAAGATAATAAATCGGAATTTGGAACTCTAAATCATAGCTCGAGCTCATCTTTCATACACATCTATCATTTTTCTTTTCAATAAGCAGACAAGGGGGTGGTTTGCCTATCCAAACAATTGATAGAAAGTTAAAGCAAAGTAGGGTCTTGAATTGTTTTTCATTTGGTGTGAAGCCAACAAGCAACCCTATCACAGGAAAGGGTTCTAAAACACATTTGCAATCTCCTAGAAATTCAAGCCTTCTAAACACCAGAATACAGGATCAAGTTCAAGATTGCAATACTGTGGAATATACTACTCGATGGAGAATGGAACTTACTTGACTTTTAGACTCACGTATATTTTCCAGCAACTCTGCAATCTCAAGTTGCTTCATCACCGTAGCATGTAGAACCTGTAAAATGACACCATCGTCAAAACAAAAAATTGTGATCATTGAAATCAAAGTCCAGTCCTCGAACCTCTGACTGTTATAAAGCAAGTAAGATGAGCCATACTCTCTTTGTTTTCTCAAGGTCAAACTCGACAGATTTGATCCGGTCCAGAGAATCCATAAGCATTTTCTCCTTTTCTACGGGAATTCCAGCAGGCTTGTTGCTAAGCTCCTCAAATGCTTTCTCTAGTTTCTGAAGACGCTCTATACATGGAAGGACACGGTCTTCTTCATTAACAGCTTCAGCTGCTGGTGAATTTGAATGGCTATTTGTGTTGCTGGATTCCATTGCACTCGAAGGATGAATGTTGTTTGGCTTTCTCCAAGATTCAAATCGAACAGTACGAATGAAAGCAGCCAGTCTGACCAATAAAGCTATTAACATTTTTGCCACAGAATGAATATTCCTTCTCCCAACCCTTTCCTTGACAGTGTCAAACCAATGGCTGACTGATGTTCCTGAAGTTTAACATCAACTTAGAAAATAAATCCCATGCGTAGGGACTATAACAAAACATCCGTCAACTATATGGTGAATATCTATATCCTATCTGTGAAACCAGATAGTGAACAAGAAACACTGTCCATATACCATCAAATAAACCATAAACAATGAAAAACTTAAAGTATCCTCCAGGAAGAAGACAACTGATTACTGTAATAAAATAGCATTTTAAATACCTTCTGAATACGAAGAAGATGCCTGTTTGTGAGATTGGCTATCCACGTTACTGGAATTACGCAACTGATCTAGGGAATACAGTGGTCCTTGGTCACTTTCTATAGTTTTCTCAACCAGAGGGAAACTATCATCACAACTATAGTAAGCATTTGGATCGGATACCCTCATCTGCATAAATCACAATCAATTTTATTCAAAAGGCACAAAAACACACATTAGTAACCACAATGAAACAGAATACTGCTTTTGCAACTCACTTCTTCATGAACTGGTGCCAAACAAGGAAATGCAGAGCTTCTTTGTCCAATTGGAGAACACTGGTTGTCAATATCTGAACCAGACTCTGCTGTTGATGTGTTGCTAGCCCTTCCCTGACATAACAGATTATGTGTCAATTGACCTGCATAGAAGATATAATCACAGAACATTATTGAGCTCAATGATCAATAGACTTTAACACTTACCTTTAATGACCGTGTCTGAACATAAGAGTCATATTTATGCTGGTCATTAGATACTCTGGTGATTTGCCTCACAAATGTTGCTTCCGCATTATGTACAAGCTATCGACACAACCACATGTTAATCTCCAGATAAAAGTTGAGTAAAACCTAAAATCATGTCTAACAAACATTTCATGTTTAAGAGGAAGAAGCAGCATATTATATAAACAAAACTACTTTGATTGAAGGGATGGCTACCTTCATTATCTCTGGATCATTCCATGGACCTTTATTGGATCTAAGGCACCCTCCATCTGTAGAGCAAGTGCATGACCCTCCTAAGAAGTCCGGCAACTGACTGAAAGAGGTGAAGAAAAGGAAAGGACTTAGGAGTAATCATAGGTTGAATTCTCTTGCAGGTAAGAATAAACAGATAATAAACAGACCTAGAGTCAATGATCTCCTGTAGCCTACCCAGAGACTTGGGCTCCAAAACCTGAAATTTGTAAATGAAAAATTGAGTCATCTAGAGGGCAAGAAAAGGGAAATAAAAAAAAAGAATGCCTAAAGCCATATCCTTTACATTTATCTTTCCGATTGTCTTTGCATCAAGAAATTTTTGAGCAGCAGGCCAAAGCATCTTTTTGAATCCAGGACCAGCATTGACTATGTACATTCTGTGCAATGTCTGTAAAGCCATACAAAAAAGAATTAAATACCAATTAGCAACAGAAAGTAAAAATATGATTGGATTGTATTGCATACCTCAGGGTAATAGCTGTTGTCTATTTTAGTCATGGCAGCCAAAAGATTTGCAGCAGTCCTGCTAAAATTCTTCATGCCCTACATTAGAAACAACATTTAATTACCAATTATAAGTCCACCATCGGGTTGCTGTAAATGACTCAAAACAGCCACCACTAGAGGAAGAAAATATTTCAACATTCCACAGTAAGTAGGACTGGCCCTATTGCACAGTCCATTAGTGGCACGGTTTAAGTCATCGGTGAAGTGGGGGCATAGCAAAAATTAAAGTGAAATGCAGCACTTGTATTCAGTTCTAGTGCTAGACCTATATAAAAAAGAAAAATACTGTGTACATTGGCAATGCAAAGATTTCTAAAAGCTACAAAGCTGGCAAAGTTGCTTTTCAAACAAAAAAAAAAAAGCTAGCAAAGTTCTGCCATAATGCTATATGTAATGTTGTCAAATCTTCAACTTGTTAAAGGCTGTCAAAGATAAGAGTCAAATACCAGTCCTTGTACATCCAATATAGTAGTTGTTGAACAGATTTGTCGCTTTGCTGCAATTGAACAAGCAGGGAATTTCTCTAACAGAGCTCTCTCAAACTCTTGGACATGGTACTTCAAATACCGATCTATGGTGGTGATACGCATAAGCCTACTGGGATGGGCTTTCCCAAGCCGCTCAATGTAAACAGGTCTTCCTTCCTTGTCAACTCCATGGTATCCTTGGGGATAATATTGCAATACTTCTTCCAGCTCTTCAAACTCGAAATCCTAAGTATTGATTGACTCAAAAAAAAAGGTTAAACTTATACAATAAAAGGATACTGCACGAAAACATAATCCTAGCTATTATAAACTGTGCATAATAATCATGAGAGTAACATAAAATTCTAAGATGCCAGAAAACTATTTGGCCTCATCAAATATTATGCAAGCCATTGATTTGCGGTTTGGCTTGTTAACTCTTTTCCAGCTTTAGCGAACATGCAATGAAATAGATAGAACAAAGTTTACATTTCTCACCCCCAAAATGGTGTCCGTTCCGAACTCTTTCCTCCAATTAAGCATGTCTTCCCACATCTGGATTGTTTTTTCAATGTTAAACTCTCTAGCTTTCAAGAATCTACAAGTTAAAAGTAGTACTTCTCAGCACACTTAAGTTGGCCAGGTATAATGTGAAACCTTTAACAAATCGAGCGGCCAAATTTGCTGGTTTAATATGGTAAAGGCTTACAACTAGGTGTTTGAAACCACCAACTGACCTCAACAAAGAATGATAATCGTCATGCCTAGGAGGCAACAAACCCTTATGATGAAGTTTCTGACGCAATTCATGAACAGCACTCTCCTCTTTTGCATCTCTGACATCCTCAATGGATACAGAAGGGACCCTGTAATCGATTTTCCTCTTCCCTCTTTTCTTAAGGGAATGAGTAAACTTGTTGGACGCATTTATGGCCTTCTTTTTCAGATTCCCAATCTTGGATCTTCTCCTCTCATCTTCAGAGTTGTCAAAATCAGACCTTCTGTCTCTGCTTTCATCATTCACCCCAATTTCTTCCGCCCCTAGGCAATATTGATAAAACCAAAGTAAAATTAAACAGGGCTGACACTAACAAGTCAAAAAGAAGAAAAGCATTTCATGAAGTAGCACACATATATTATTAATATACCTGACATCTCAGCAATTTGCAAAAGTAAAAGCTTTGATCTTTGAAGCTAGCAGTGCTTAATAGAAAAGAAATAAAACCATCATGTTCTGTTCTGCACATTGTGGCAAACAATTAGAGAACAGAAGCAGAAACTCATCATTTGGCATTAAGAAGCAGTAACTAAAGCAGCAAAATTTATGAAAGAGCAAACCTAAAATATAACTAGAGTGGAAACAGGACAAAAATGATAAAGAGAATGATCAGATCTGGACAAAAATGAATAAGCTTTTCTCTTCGTTATCCAATAAAACTAATATACTGGACTAGTAATTCTCTTCGTGTCTGTTGAACTATTAAAAAAATACATCAAATTTCAATGAAAGTAGAGCAAAACAAATAAGGAAATGAATAAAAGAGTGAGCTTTAAACGGAGAGACGAGTCGGTGATTAGAAACAGTGGAAAAACAGTGACTCAAGCTCTTATAAGATGAAGCTGCAACGCATTCAATCTCTTACAATGCTTGCTAATTATTACAACACCAATCGTACGGATCTCCCCCTCCTCTGTTTTTCATTTTTCCTATATCAATAGTTTCAATTCAAAAAGGAAAGGAGAACGCACCCACTGACTCCAGGGACCGAACGTGGAATCAACCCAACCGCACCAAATCTCTCGAGAAACGAGAGAGAGAAGGAAAAAACACCAAAAAAACAACAGCAAAAACGAAAAGCAGAAACTTTCCAGGAAAATGTAGAGGATTTTCTGGGAGAATAAAAAAAACAACAACAAAATGTTTTCCGAAAGATCTGGTTTTTATTGATCGTTTTTAACTTTTCCACCAGTTTCTCTCACTTAACAAATCACAAAACGCAAACCCTTTTCTTCTTTCCTTCTCTCTCTCTCACTCTCTCCCTCTCTCTCTCTAAAAAGATGAAGAAGAAAAAGGATGGAGGTGGGCAGAGCAGGCGGTGAAGGTTCCAGCGAGAGACAGAAAGAGAAAGAAAATGAGCGTCTCACTTTGCTTTGCTTTACTTTGCTTCGCTTCCTCTTATTTGTCAGCTCGGCTTTGCATACGTGGCCTTTTCTTGGTTAATTTATCTATAAATTAAACGGAAATTAATTAGTAACTGCAGCAGCAAATATGGAATGGAGTGACTGTGACTTTTGAGGAGCTAAAGCATGCTTCCTGCTTTTGACCTTTTTCTACCTCTTTCGCTCAGATTCTTATACAGTAACATAAATAGTAGAGATATCAAATAAATAAAAAAATTTACGTATTTCGATCTCTTATTATACTCATTCTAACTCTCAAAGCGTTACATTCTAACCCGAATAGGATTAAATATGGAGTAAGAAGTAGCTAATGATTTATAGGACACTATAATTCTAGTTTTAATCCGAAACTCAACAGTACTCTCTCGAAGTGTCTCTACACCAAAACTCAATATCCATGAGCTAGCATGGTTCTTCTCTCTCTGTTCATCGCCATGTTATCATTTTGATGACACAAAGAACCTCGAAAAGGGTAGAGAGGGGATGTAGGTGACTGCTAGGAAGAGAGGAAAAGAGTTGAGGCAAAGTTTTGCCAGTATTAGGTCACCATCCCTTCTTTTGGCTAAAATGGGGAGGTGGGTGGGTTTGGTGGCAAACCAGAGGCTGAGAGAAGATCCCCCACAATCCCCTCTGACTTGGCTCTATTCTGCATACGTGGTTGATCATCCATGACTACAAAACACACAACTCCTACCAGGCCGCAATTAATGTTAGGTGTCTTTTGATTATTGATTATTATTTATTAATCCTAGGAGGTGGATACATCATTTGCAACATGCCAGAAATCCACATCCATGGTAAGCTCTGTAACTGTTAAATGCTACTGTTACTAGTAGACAGTGGTATTTAAAGCTTGGCTCGGTAGCAATACAAAAATTACAAATGCAAGAACATAAGGAAATCCTTGCAGCCCGAGCCAACTAACACCCTGACCCTGTACCCAAATTACTAGCCCATGCTGTCTCAGTCAGGGACTCAGATTTCGGAATTTCAATCCCAAACCCCACCATCATCACAAAATCACACTCCCATGCATGGAATCAAACTGAATCTGAAACATACAAATTTTCATCTTGCTTCTCAATCAGTTGCTACTGCAGTACTTACTAGTTGACAATGAACTTGAAACAGGTTCAAGAGACATTAATGCCGCATCCAATATCGGATTTTGCTGTTCTGTTTTTTTGGTGTATTTATGAATGTTAAAAAGTACAAAACTACATGGATGGTCCCATCCCATCAGTACTAAAAAACAGAGAAAAACCAACGGTTGGTCAGTTAAAGTAAAATTCTTTCATTATCTAATTATTGTGGGCTTTTATGGGGGAGAGGGTTTTTACAGTTCTTGGGAATGGTTAAATTCAAACACGAAAGCTTCTCAGATGGAGGGAAGAATGATAGCGTCATCATTGCTACCCTCTTCAATGCTTAAACTGCAACAAAACAAATGCCGCCATCAAACTGATGCAATTTTTTCCCTTTTATGCTTATATAGTTAATGAAAATAATAAAAAGAAACAAAGCAAAGGGAGTAATACACATTCTTCATTGCCAATGTTTGGTTTTTCTTGTACTTCATTGCATTCGCACCATAGGCATTAGCTTCGAATATATAATGAAGTTAGCTTAAAGATGACGTCTTTGCTCGATGATTTTGGCCCATTCTTATTGCAAAATCAAACACAAAAATTAATTAAAAGGAAGATCAAAATGGTCAACTTTTTCGGGTAAGATTGCATTTGAGTGGTCAGAAAACTCCGTATGCTTTCTACGTCTTCGAGCACATTGCAATGGAGATAGTGCTTGGAACACTATGGAGCGTGGACCTAAACTTTACATGCTTTCTTTTCTTTTTTGGGGTAATTTTTAATGGCACTCAAAAGGAATGTCAAATTAGACTATAGTTTTGTTGGTCGAGGTAAATGAATATGAGCTGTAGGAAGTAGAAATGAAGATGGAAAATGGTGGAAAGAGACAGGGGGAGAGTTGATATTTTGGTTGCTAGTGGGGGACTCAGCCAGATTTGATTCTGATATCGAGGTGCAGGAGAGGAAAAAACAGGGAAGAGCTGGAGGCTGGAGAGGGAGCGTCGGTGGAGAAGTCACTCTCAAGAAGACAAAGACATAACGCCCCTGCTCAGCCCCAAACCTCCATCGCCAAAACCAAGATAAGCTCAGCAGTTAATAGTCCCTGTCAAGGCATACCTCTCCCCCTTTCTGCGTATATCAGAAGACCTTTCCCTTCCCTTCCCTCCCCTTTATCCTGCTGCCACATATATACCATCTTTCTTTCATTAATTACATAACCTGAAACCTACTGAAAAAGAAGGAACAGTAGTCTTCTCGATCATCATCGTCCAAGGGATTGCGTTGCGTGCAATCTGGTTCTGTACATCAAAACACAACATGTTGTCTTAAGGGGTGTTGGCCTAGGCTGAAGACATTCCTATGTCCGAGAAAGCGACAAATGCAAACATCCCTAGAATTACCTAATGCCTAGCAGTGTTTTCTCTCTTTGTTGGTGGCTTTTCTGTCAGTTTATATTGGCAGATTCTGATTCCAAAAACTACTTTTTTAAGTTTTTTCACTCTAAACAAACCTTTTTCATCCTTGAAGAGTGTGTGCGTGACTTTTCCTTCCTCCCGCGTTTACTATAAGTATTAAATTTCTGTCAAAGAATTGGATTCAAAGCCCGTGATGCTTTTGTCTCTGACAATAACTGCCATATTGGTTTCCATGCAACAAACTTGGCCTCTACTTTCTCTCTCGGGTATCACTACTAGTGCCATCACTTCTCTATTACTGACTGCTATACATGTTACCTTGGAGTTAAAAATTAAGCCTACTTGCCCATAATAAATAAGCTATTGATCTTTGGGTTGAATTAAACAACAATGTGAACCGACACCGTATCCAATTCCAACCGACAGCTTTTTGTTGCCATGACAAGATACCTCAAGTCAAAATCCACCTTTCCTCTCTCTTTCTTTAACAATTGGTAAAATGTTTTCCATGGCCTTGGGAAACACATACTATCAATCACCCATTTTTTTTTACTATGATTTTGACATTTTTCTCTCCATGGGGTTTTGCTCTTAATTAATCCTTAATCACAACCTTGATTACATGCTATTTAGCTAGAGAGGACTGACAGTAACAATTAACAAAAGCAGAAACCACCAAACATTGGGTAGTGTCCAAAACAAAAAACACAAAGGGCCAAAAATATCACGGCTCCTTCTGCTTGGATGGATGGGAAAGAGATAATTTATCAAGGCAGAGGCAAAGGGAACAGGCCTACATCTACAAGGACGTATCATGAAAGTTCATTCTGCCTCTCCTTTTTGCTCTCTCTCACAAGTCATAAGCTGCCTTGGTTGTTGTTGCATTGCATGTGATTGTGAGCATTTTTTATTTGAATTGTTACTAGTTTGATAGAAAAAGCATGGATGCAGATGGGGATGAAATTGGACAAGGGAAAGGGCCAGGGCTGAGGAGGAACAGAAATCAAGCAAAAGGGGGAAACATGCAGACACCATGGGAGGGTTGGTGCGGTGTGAATGATATTGGCCTATTAATTGCCAAGGGTCCCCCCCGGTTCTGTCAAGTTGTTTAATGCAGGGTGTGTTGTTTTTTTTTTTTTTTTCTTACTTTTCTATCTTTGTTATGCCCACATAATAATAAATATTTCACGCTTCTGTCACTCCCACGTTTGACTTGCTCCGTCTTAGTTGGGTCGAACAGATTTCTCTAGTTCCCATTCAGCCCAACAGTTGGGCCTTTATCGGACAATCAATCCCAAATCTCAAACTCAGATGTAGGAAGTAATGTGCTTCTGATCCAGGCTGGGAGGGACTAAAATTTGCACGTACAGTCCATGATCCAGCCCAAACTATTCAAGTTCTGAAGAACCTCAAAGAATAGTAGGTTAGCCCTGGAGGACTTACTTTACTGGGGCTTAGGGTCACTTGAAATCTAGACCACAAATTCAATTGCGAGAGCAAACACCTGAATTTAGCATAAATGCTTCATAAAGCTATATTAAACAGCTATTACAAGACCTGTTTCGGTTTTAAATTAAGAGCAATAACCCTTTTAAATCCACAGAAACATCGAAACTTATCAAAGATGTTTTATATAGTATCCAGACAGTTATTTCTATTATTTACTAATAGGGATCCAACATGACATCCTGGCGGACCCTTTAATTCATTGCATATTTCTGGGTCCACGAGCGGGCGGTGCTCTCATATTTGGCTCTATCAGTCTTGTACATGTGAGCAATCTCAGGCACCAGAGGGTCATCGGGATTTGGATCTGTCAGAAGTGAGCAAATTGACAGAAGAACCTACAAAACAGACAGTTATAGCCAATTAAAAATGTTGATGACCAATATTAAAAATTTTATACAGCTTCGTTAGGATTGGGATAATGTTGATGATGAAAATGGTGTCCGTTTATGATTTAATGCAGACAAAAGGAATTATATCAAGTCTATTACCTTGGATATGGTCAGGGCGGGGCTCCACTGCTCCTTCAGAATGTCAAGACAGATGCTACCATTGCTGTTGATGTTAGGATGGAAAACCTTTGTTCGGAAAGAAACCTTTACAGAGGATAATTAATACAATCAGGTAAAAGAGAAGAGAATCCCCAAGAACCACCTACTATAGCCAACTTTAAAAACTTTGAAAAACATAGTAGATGTCTTGCAAGGTAATGCAATGAATTCAGTTTAAGATAGCAAAAATACAGCTTATGCCAACTTCAGAAACCAAAGTCAGCATACATAGCAGGTAATAAACCACTCCTACAATTTAGGTAACAAAAGCACAGGCATGTAGAGGACAGCAACAAATTCACTGACACAAACAAAATGCTTGCTAATACACGTTCAAGACATTTGCTTAAACCCTTGAGTGACCAATCTTCCAGAAACAAAAACCAGAAGTGGCTCCATCTTTTTAGCACACTTAAAAGGAAGTCACTCTCCTTATACTCTCAAGCTTTACTCTTTTTTCTCTATATTCTCTGTTTGTTGAAGCTGCTAACTCAGAAAAGATTTAAATCTTCCTAATGTAATAATAACACAATATCTAGCTCTAGCCCAGCCACCAACCCTCCACACCAATATGATAGTGATGTTTCAATTAAACATACAATAAAATAAATCTGATTAATAACAAAAGAAAAATAGAAACGTCTCCAAGCATTCCTGCACATGTTCACATGTGCACAATGAACTTCTTTATAGGCAGTCAAGCAGACAAATACATAGTTGGATGAAATAACAAGTTCAGGTATTTTTACCTTGGGTGGCTTGAAAGGGTAGTCTGGGGGGAAGTGAATGGCAACAAGAAAGACTCCTCCAGCAAAAGGACTGTCCGCTGGGCCCATGATTGTTGCTTGCCAATGGAACATATCATCAGCAACAGGGCCTGTATACATGCAGCATCATTTAAAACATATATTAGATTATTTTTCATAAAAAGGTACAATCTAACCATATTCTCTATTCTACATAGCGACCACTTTAGGGTTTTTGAATATACTAATCAAACCTCTGTATCCAAACACAATAACCAGTTGTCCCCTTCATGTCAAAAACAGATTACAACTGACAACTTGTGGCATTTACTTGCCACTTTAGACTTACATACACCATCTTGTATAATTGCCGCTTGACCTTGATGCAATCTTTATTATATTACCATAATTATTGGTGGATTCTATAAAAATCAAAGTTAATATATCACGGCTGAAGCAATAAATACAAGTGGTCGGAACATAAATCACAAGGCTTCATCAATTCCATTAACTTCATCATTGACTGAAAAGTAACCGAATTGAATGAGTTGAGAAAACAAGGAAACAAACCAGCACTGCATGAAGCAGGAGGGTCCTTCTGCAGATCCTTTAACTCCTTGTTAATCCGCTTTGAAGCCATTGGAAAAACCCTCTCTCAAGCAAGAATGGGATGGTAACTGCAGCAAAAACAAATTGAAAGTAATGAAAAGAACTGTAATAATCAAAATCTCAACCAACAGTATCCGACAGAGTCTCCTTTGCTATTAAGAAATTATTTTAATATAATAGTCACCCGTGTCAACAAGAACTGTTATAAAATTTTTAATTTTATACAAAAGAAAACTCACAGGGCCCATAATTTTCCCGATTCAAAACAGTATACTGGTTCAAGTTATTAATGTGGAGCGGTGCTAAGTCACTCTATCAAAAGAAATTAATGGATTTTTTCCAGATTTTCTAGGCAAGCAAACAAACAAAGGGCAGGGGCTAGGGCACATATATCACCCACACATATAAAAAAAAATATGATGTAAACAGAGATTAAATAAAAAATAAAATAGAAATTAAAAAGCCGATCCATCACCAATAACATAATCAGATAAAAAAAAGAATAAAAAACATATTCTCGGGAATCCCAAACGAAGCATATAGTGAATCAAAACGTACAAAATATAAAAAAAATCAATAAAAACAGCCGCCACTAGAAAGGGGAAAAACAAAAAAAAACCAAGTTTGTTGCGAAAACTGCACGGGGAAATGAAAATTCAATCAAAGAGAAAAGGAGAAGCGAAGGGAAAGGATAAAGGAATTACCTTGGCCGAGGAATTGCGAAGGGTCGACTAGGGTTAATAGAGCGAAAGAAATGAACGAAGAAAGACTTGGGGGGATTTAGGATTTGATGTTATACAAAGAGAAAGGGGCCTTGGTGGCGGTGATTCTGTGCCACGCGGCCCTCTCTTTTCTTTACTTGCCGCCTTATTATTCGCTCCCTTATTTTCTCTCCATTTTTTAAATTTTTTATTTTTATTAATGTATTAAATTATATTTTGCAATTACAAAAAAACCTTTTTTTCCCCCTTAATTCTATTAAATTTATAGAATTTAAGATTTAAAAATGGAAACAAAAATGTGTGAACTGAAATCATTCATTGATTTGGTAATAATTCCAAACAAGTAAAGTAATTAATATCTTACCCTTAATGAATCAAAAGTTTAATAATTTATGTGAATAAATCATAAATATATGCATTTAGTTTTTGATATCAGTTGATAATACACAATCAATATTGAACACAATGAAGTGACCATATATATATATATATATATGTGGCATGCACCAATGCAATGCTTGCTCACTGTGTTTTCCTTTCTTCTTCTCTTCCTAGCGACATCCAATAATGTTTTATAAGACATGAGGGAAGACGTTTTCTACTAGGTTTTCTTTTGTAGCCATGGATCGTCAATCCAATTCTTGTTCTTTCATATGCATGCATGCATGTTTTTGCAACCAGGCCAACCTTGACATATATAATAACAAACTTCTTCTAACACGATCTGATGCATTCTAACATGTATGGGGCTGATGAAGATGGAAACTGTGTTGGGGAAGAAGATATGTTCGGTCTTTATCTAAGTGATCTTAACACACTTTGATGGATGAATGTTGAATTGGTGATGATGGTAGTGCTGGTATTTTATTTTATAATACAAGATAGGGAGGGACTGCTGATCCGTATACTATATTAGTTCGTTGAGGTGTTCGCTGTTTTTGTGGGAAAAGTCAGCGCAGATAATTTAGTTAGTGTGCAACCACAACAAGCGGCTGGAAATAGAACGCATCCTCAACAAGGACAAAAATACGTGGTGGGTTCACCACAAAACTTGGTTTTTAAACGCCTCATTCTAACATCAAACTACACCAACCAACCCCACTTTCTCTCTGATTTCCAGCGTTTCCTCCTTGTTCCATATCTTCCATCTTCTTATCTTGCTCCTCTCTCTCTCTCTCGTTTTCTTCCTTTTTGTCTCCCTTCACAGTTCAGATTGTTAGTTTGAAGCCAGTTTGGATCTCTTATTGTCCTACCTGGAGCTTGGTGTTGGTAGCTGCAGTCTGTTTTCGTTTCCAGTTGCTTGAATTCCATCCTCTTCGATTTGGCGTTTTGGCTTTTACGGGGTTAATTTGGGTAGCACAAGGCTTGAAAGGATCCTGGTTTGGGCTTTGAAGGTTGTGCTTCTTCCTGGTGAGTGCTTCTGCTTTTCAATTTTTTGCCTTTCCTTATCTTTTCGGAATATAATCATTTTGGTTTTTGTCTTTTTGAGATCATGCCTACTGCTTCCTGTCCTGTGTGTAATTAATCATGGGGATCATTGACTACTCATTTTCTTGTGAACCACTCATATCTGTTACTGCTTTTTTACTCCATTTATTGCTCTCAGCCGTGACTCATGAGCCTTATTCATGATAGTAAAGCTGTTAATAGATAAGGCTATACCATCTGATTACTGATCTCTGCTTGGAGTCAATGTTTTCCTGGTATTCTGTTTATGCTCATAAGGTAATGGTAGTTACTGCATAAACTGAATTATTGATTTGTCAGGGATCAGAAACTTCATATTTGCTACAATGAGATGGCTTGAGTGTTTTTTAATATTGTTTACTTGTATGGCCAGGCAACTAGAAGTTGGAAATGGGAGGTGTCGCGGGAAAGCTTGAATCGCCAGAAATGGTATGGGTACCAGAAACAAAACTAGAAGCTAAAATGGTTGAAGCTATGCAGCGAAGGGCATCTAAAGGAACTGCAATGAAATCCTTTAACAGCATAATCTTAAAGTTCCCAAAAATTGATGAGAACTTAAGGAAGTGCAAAGCTATTTTTGAGCAGTTTGGTATGTATGGCTTTCTTGTAATGTTCTTCAATTAGCTGATGATTAACCGAAACATGAAATTTGTGACACTATAGCCACATGAATGAAAATTTTAAGCTTCAATGTCTGGCCAAAACTATGTTCTGAGAGAGATTGGTATTCCTGGCAATTTTCTGGTACTCCCTGGAGAAATACTCATTGCATTTTCTATTTGTCTGGCCTTCCAGTGAATCAATAAGTTTTATGTTGAAATCTTCAGCAAATTTTTGTTCATTTAAGCCATAGCATTCAATCTCACACACATGTTTTTTTTTTTTTTTTTTTGCATAACTCGTTTCCATTGCTTTTCTTTGTAGATGAGGATTCAAATGGTGCAATTGATCATGAAGAGCTGAAAAAATGTCTCAACAAGCTTGAAGTTTCTTTCACAGAGGAGGAGATAAATGATCTCTTTAATGCATGTGATATCAATGAGGATATGGGAATGAAATTCAACGAGTTCATTGTACTTCTTTGCCTTGTCCATCTTTTCAAGGACAATGCTGCATCACTTGAAGCTGTATCCTTAAACACAAAACTCGATTTTCTGTGCTTCTGTTCAAGCTAGTGTCTGTTGCTTTTTTCTGATAGGTAAAAGTCACTCTTTAAGTTATATTACGGTATCAAACGTTTTGGTTTCTTTGAGGTTGTTTGGCTGTTCTTTTGATGTGACAATTCCCATGTTTTTAGAGCACAATCAATGGCATTCATCCTTCTGTCACCAGGAGGATGCCCTTGCACTGGTGATTTCAAGCCATTGCACCTAACTTCCAGACTTAGAACCTTTCAGAAAGCATATAAACAGGTGTAGATTCCTATAATACAAACTATGATTGTGTTTTTCTGTTCTGTCATCTTGGTCTTTCCATGACATTGGTTAGAAATCAAGGATGGGAATGCAAAATTTGGAGGCCACGTTTGAAACTTTGGTTGATGCATTTGTGTTCTTGGACAAGAACAAGGATGGTTATGTTAGCAAGAATGAGATGGTTCAAGCCATAAATGAATCAGGGGAGCGTTCCTCTGGACGAATAGCCATGAAAAGATTTGGTCAGCTCTCTCTCTCTCTCTCTCTCCAATATGACAGAAAATGCAGATCCGAACTCAAATTCACATGTGCATTTTGATGCTTAGATTGCTATGTGCATTTTGTTTAAAGGGCAAGAGGCACTTGTGTCATCTTAGATTGTGCATAGACAAGACAGAAGAAGATTAGACAGCATCCAAAATCCCTTAATTAACTTTAGCTGACACAGATTCATGTCAGGAGTACTGTCCATCTGTTGAGTTCATGTTTTACTCTAATTAAACTAAATTCATTGCATAACATATGCTTATTGTGACATTGCAGAAGAGATGGACTGGGATAAAAATGGATCAGTGAATTTCAAGGAATTTCTTTTTGCATTTACACGCTGGGTTGGGATCGATGACATGGAAGATGAGGAAGAAGAAGAGGAAGGGAGGGTCTGAGTCAAGATATGATGAGCCATGGCTGGTACTTGCTCCTGTCTTGGTTTTCGCCCAGTAATAATAAGTATATCCAAGTTGACAACAGAAACATGCAGGATCATAGTAAGTTGGCTTCATTCCTTAGAATCTTCAATGTTAATAGTCTCAAATAAAGATGATGAAGGAGCTTGTATCGTGCTTTGCTTGACAATTATGCAACTATTGTCTGAGGCTAGGATTTTCCATTACTTTGGTTTTTATGTATCCTTATTTCAAAACAATCCGCCCTCCTGATTCACTGCATGTGAAATTCGTCGGCCAAGCCAGCATTGGTAATAAATTAACCATCAACAACAAAAAACCACACAGTCACAGAAATGGTTTGGTTTTTCGATTTCGAATCGACTATTTATGAACTTTATTAATTGAAAAGATATTTGAATTTTATAAATATTAGATTAAAATTTAAAACTATTAATGTTCAAATATTTGTCTAAGTTGTTGATGCATGATTTCTTTGTTTAAAAAGTAAAATTCAAATCTCCCTTCTCTAATTTCAAAAATAAAAAATAAAAATGTTACCCTGCACTCTAATGCTCTAAACAATACCTACTAAATACTCAATCTCATTAAATTACTGACTTTTTATATTTTATAAGAATTACCTGAAGTCAATTTATTTACAGTTTCAACAAACCAGAAAGGAAGAAGAGAAAAAGGGAAAACTACCCAATAAACTAGTACACAGCACATTTACGAACAAAGAATTCCTTTTAATAACGTAATAATAATAATAATAACATCTAAGAGTGCGATCTACAATTGGATTTTGATAATTCCAAACACTCCAGCCCCAAAAACAACATTCACTAACATAAAATCACCCTCACTTCTTCTGTAACCAAACCATACCTTTAACTCCCTCATATCAAAACTGTCATTGCAAGCTTTAAGACTATGACCTAATAATACAAGCACAATTTAGGGGGGCTGCGACTGCCCCAACCAAACTGCCTCAACCCACAGACATACAAATGCAAAAGCGCAAACCCTGACAACTCAGACACCTGCCCCTGACTGTGTAAATACTAGCTTTTAACCTTCTCCCAAACACAAGATAAACACACTTTCATATAGAAACAAGTTAGAACTGGCACGCAACAGTGCCAGTGCCCCGACGGCAGTTGGAGGCATTGCCTGACACAGCAACACCTGCAATGTCCGGGAAACTGCTGCTTACGGCAGACACTAAGACACAAGCTCCAAAAGCCCACATGGAGGGATCCTTTACCCCCTAGTCTTTGCTCTCTTCATACCAAGGCTGTTGTGGAAGGGGGATACAGAACCAGACATGGGAGAACCTTCCTCACGAAGTGTACCATTCAGCATTGCTAGCTCTCGCAGCTGTTGTTTCTTGTAGAAATCCTGGGATTCATCCTATTTTTCAAACAAAAAAAAAAATCATGATACCCAATAAACACATAAATTAATATTTTCCGGAAAGAAGGACGTTTTACTCACCACAGGTTTAAGCAAATCTTCAAGTATCTCCCGTGCTTGCATCAGGCGAGCATCAACTATTTCAACAGGTAGTTCTCCCTCAACTAGGATATGAAGAGGTTCATTAAGATGTTCATACCCAGGCTTTCCTCTCATCATTTCTTCCTTAACAATTTTAAAAGATAACATTACTACATTTATATCCACATAAGAGAGACAGAGAATTTAGCATTCACCGGAAAGAACAGATAATTCAAGATCAGGTACACTTTCATCAAAATCTTTTTACTTTGAGCAGAGATTTTCCAAACTGGTTTAATGAGCAATAACTATTGAGAAACATGCGAAGAAAGGGATCATTACCCTAGCTGGATCCTTAATACTGCCCCGCCCTCTTATCAGGACACGACACTCTGTATTTGCTTCCACACGCTTAAGAGAGTTGCCCCTAGGACCAAGGAGGCGGCCAACAAAATTGTACTGCAACATTAACTTAGTTAGATGCTAAAAAAGAAAATTTCTAAAATCACTGTTAGGACAGGAGTTCATTCATACATTAGGGTATTTCTCGACAGGAATATCCACTCTGATCGTTCTCTTAACAATAAGACCAGAAGAGCTACCTTGAGAACTCAGCCAGTTCTGTGCCGAAGAGGGCTGTACTAATCCTGACATCTGCACCATAGTATTCCAGGTTTTGTTAAATAAACCATAGCAACAGATTAATGCAAATGTCTTCCATCGTATGGCACAGATAAAATTAGGAAAAAGAGGACTCATTCCTTAGGCAAGCACCAGGCATTCCCCAAAGACATTTCATAACAAGTGCCTTGAACAGATCAAAAGATTTCATTCTGACAGAGAACATCCATAGAAGTAAACTGAAATTTGAGGACTACCAAGCCTAAAAACAGTAATATATGATTGTCCTGACGAATCTGGCCACTACGAACACACTCAACCATCAAGAAATTGGGATCAGATGAGACTATCTAAGCAGTTTCTAGGACACCGGGTAAGCTAGTATTTCCAAAACAGGTGACTGGAATCATGGAAACCACTTTGGGGGGATACAAAAAAAGGCTGTTCAGTTATTGAAGTCAGCACTAAAGTACACAGTTCAGAGAATAGCCCTCTTCTCAGAACTCCTAATATGCGCTGTATCACACTCAATGATCCGCATTTCAGGCTTCCATCCTAACAGAAACTGTAGTTTTTTTTTTTTTAACAGAAACTGTAGTTTAACATATAAGATTGTGACAAACTGTCATCCCCTGCACATTTGATTTTATCTTGACAATGATAAAGGCCAGAGAAAACAATGAGTCATATAATTAGAAGCAACGGTCTGAAACATTTTTTAAGCTAAATCTAGTTTTCCGGACTTCTTGATGTTAGCCTCAGACTGCCTGTCATAAGGGAAAGGACAATGCAAGCTACAAGTCAAATAAAGGTTAGGTTAGCATGAAATGTAAAATATTAAGTCAGCAATACCTCCAAAAGCAGTAAAATTAGATGGTAAAGAGTTATGTTAATGGTTAGTATCCATACTTCTGATTGAAACCGTGATGTCCATCCGTTCATATCGGCTCCTCCATTTGAAAATATTCCTCCAGAAGCCAGGGGGCTAGCTTGTTCAAGCCCACTTTGACCTAAAACTGATGCATTCCCCAACAGTGTGGTTACACGCAAAATTTCTGCTCCAAAAATGTCATTTTCAAGAATAAGATGTACCAGTTAGCATTTGTTAAGAAATCAGTTAGCAGTCACCACAAAATGGAGAGACTACACGGAATGTTAATATTGTCAGTTAAATATCAACTCTTCCTTCATAAAATAAGCTACTCTTCCAGTTGAATGCAAACTGGAATGAAATGAAAAGAAAGATGTGGTTAAACTGTATTTTGGTTTATTTATACATCAATAATAAGATGTCTACATATCTTCAAAAAGAATAATTTGACTGACTAGCTCACACAACCATAAATGAATCAAATCATCAGTTAGAATCTGAAATCATACAAGTGAAGAGAAAAAAATCACATCAAGCACTTAAAAAAAAACTATTTAATTGCATCACCACTGAAAATTTAGCACATTGTTGCATGACAATTTTGTACAATAAACAGAAGAAAGAGAAAACAAACAAGGCAACTAAGATCTCTCTCAATGAAATCTGAAAGAACTAAATCTTTCAAGCAAGTCCTCCAAGATTTCTCAATTCCTTGAGAGACCTTGGGATCCACGTTATGATGATTTCAGTAAATTTAAAATATATTTTATGCTCTTATAGTTGGCAGTTTGGAAACATAAACCCTTGAAGTATTACCAATTTTGTTTAAACCTACCATCGGCTGCTCCCCAAGATGTATACCGGTAGAACCATTAGCTATCTCTCTGTAACTCTTTCCTTCATCACTGTTAGTGAGGTTCAGAAACTTCCTTTTTCTTCCATTCTCTTATTTTCTCTTAGGACTGCACTAGCAACCTCTTTTTTCTTCTTTAGCCTTTCCTTCCATCGCTAAGATATGCCTAACTCTCCAGTGCAACATAGATGAGCTATCAAGGTTCATGTAAGATTCATCCTATTGGTTTATGAAACTAATTTAGAACCATTGTTTTCTGCTATATTTTTGTAGCTCTACCAGAAAAAAATTGAAAATGTAAGCAAGCCTTTCATTGAGGATTGAAATCCTATTGGTTTTTGAAAGTAATTTAGTCAATGAATTAGCTCTAGCTTCAGCTTTTGACAGGAGATTTAGTAATGAAGTTAGCGTTACCCGTTAGATCCCTAATTAGCATTTCTACATCAGTTACTTGTCAAGTCAGTATTTGAGGGTTAACTTTTACCTTTAAGTTGTTAATTTTCTTTTAATGGAAACAAATCGGGGGAAGGGGGGCAGATAATGTTCTGGATGAACGATCCTTTCACGAGAAAGATGATTGCTGTTTTGAAAAACTCACCCTGGTTCAACAATCGATAGGTATGTGGAAGCACTGGCATGAATGGACTAAGCTTGTGACGCTCTGCCAGTAACTCGGAGAGGTATCTGCAAAAAAGAAAATGGCAACCATCAGCCAACTTTGGATTAACACATCTAAACAAAAGAATCATCTCCAACTACCGGTCAATGGAGATATCAAAATTACAGAGTCATCTAAGAGTGTCACATACAATTCCCAGTTATTTAGCTTGGATTCAATACACCTACTTCCAGATCGCATCTTAAACCTCAAAAAACCTTAGATACAACACAATGAAAGCATCAACGCACTATAAATTCACCGACGCATAAAATCTGAACTGATCTGTTAGAACAATCATAACATCGTCAGAAACTTAGAACGAAAAGCATAATCAGCTAAAAAATGAATCGATCGATCACTAGATCTTGAAAATTCCAGCAGAATTCAACTAAGAAAACAAGTTCCACAGTGAGCAAAGCATCTTTAACCAAAATACAAAGATCGCAGTCAAGATCAGTACAGTAACACAGAAACAGCAAAAAACAAAGAGATAACCAAACATCCAGTACGATCGAAACCAAAGACAAGTATAAAACCAAAGATCGCAAGGCGTTTGAATAAAAAATTAACGCGGGAGACGAGAAAAACAATAAAAAAAAGAACATACTTCTCTTGGTCGAGGAAGGCGGCAGAGGAAGCTGCGGCGGCAGCAGAACGAAGGCCAGAGAGATGAGGAGAGTGAGGGGCGGAAGGCGAGGGAGAGTAGGCCATGTACCTGCCTCCGCCACCTCCCGATGAAGTCATGACTGAAAGAGAAAGGTGCAACACGGTGACGGTGGTGGTGGTGGTGGTAGTTGTTGTTATATAGTTTCCTTTTTTGGTTTTTGTTTATTGTATGTAAAATATAAGTAAAGAAAAAAGTAGTGCCAGGTAATACTTATACGTGTGAAGTGTAAATAAAATAAAAAATAATAATTACAAAAAAAGGAATGGAGAGGAAGAGAAGAGGGGAGCGCTGTGCATCAGTGTGTGGTGCGTGCTCTCTCGTTTCTTTATCCGATGCGTCGGTGCAAATGTTTTTTCCTTTTATACCTCTCTTCTTCATATTTTTATTTTATTTTTTATTTATTAGAGGCAGGTGGGTGTAATGATCTTTTACTTGCTTTTACTGCTGGCAAAGTTGACTGTAATTTTTTTTTCCTTAAGAAAACAAAATGGCCTTTTCTGTTTTTCTTTATTTACTTTACCAATAATATTAATTAAGCATTAATGTTAGATTGTTTAAGTCAAACTTTATAATTAATGACAACAAGGTCGTTTGCTTACAAAAAAAATGCTACAAATTATGAAGATAATCATGAATATTAAAGTGTGTTTGGTACATAAAATGATAGACAGACTATAGGATAATAAATTGTAAAATAAGTTATGCTTGAATAATTGTATATATATACATATGTTGCTTCCGTTTCTTTCTTCTTCTTTTTTTGTCTTTTTTTCTGTTTCAAAATGTCCGAAATGAAGTTCTTTCTCCATTTTTTAAATACGCTTGAACAATTATATCTAAATATATAAATATTCCTTTCGTTTTTTTTGCCCCTTTTTCCTTTTAACAATATCCCAGCAAAGAAGTTCTTTCTACATTTTTAGATACCTAATGCTTGAATGATTACATACACATATATTCCTTCTTTCATTTTTTTCTCAAAATGTTTTGAAATAAAATTATTTTCCCTTTTAAATACCAAATTTTCATATTTTTCCTATACTATAAATTTACTTTTCATATTAAAAAGCACTAAACACTTATATTAAATTTTTTCAAAAAAATTTTAAGATAAATGATATCAAAATCAAAATTTTACCAAAAGAGTATATATATTTATTTAAGTATAAATTATATAAATATATAATCGGATAAAATACCTTAATTCCTTAAATTTAGCTATAATTTCATAAAAGTTTATTGATATTTGAAATGGATAATCTGCTTCGAAAGAATATTTTTTGCTGGACATATAAGTCCAACTGTTAATCGATCATTAATGTTTTCATTAATTTGATGACATGATAATATTTCTTAAACAACATTTCATTAATTCTAAAAAGTACTACAATATATTTTCATTTTTTAAATTTTTTTCTCTTATTCAAAAAAAAAAACTTTTTTACCTACCTCTTATCGATCGGCCACTCCGCCGTCGAATTCAATCGGAGAGTACTAGATTTAATCAGATCGTGCTCCTTTAAAAAGATTTAGTCGAATCTGACATTCCATAACCAATTCCGGTTGTAAAGTGATTGGTTGGTGTAAAGGAACACTATCGCCGACTTGAGAGAAAGGAATATAGTTAAAAATGATGAAATGTTTGCATGTTAATGTCGTTTATATGTTTGAGATGAATTGTTATTTTTGAATGCTAATAGATTCTCATGAAATTATGAAACTTAAATGTATATTTTATCTTATATTTTAAAAAAAAGATAACATATACTAAATTTTTTACTTCTGATCATAATTACACGTGAGTCCATTAGTTTTCAAAATAAATATTTTGTTTTTAAAGAATATTTTCGCTTGACACATAAATCTCGTTAATTAACGATTAGTATTTTTATTAATTTGATGACATGGTAATATTTTTAAGATAATTTTATTAATTATTAATTTTAAAATTTATTATTATATAAATTATAATTTTTTATTTAAAATTATTTTTAAGGGGTTTAGGGAAATTTAGTCAAATCTGACATTCTATGGTCAGATTCAATGACAAGGTGATGGACCAGTGTAAGAGATATTGTTGGCTAGCATAAAAAAAAAAAGATATTTTAAATACTTTATATTTAGACATTATCACCTTTTACATATGAAAAACAAAGTGCACGTTTGGTAAGTTATTCCCTATCTATTCTCATGTTTTTACTCTACCTTCGTTTGGTACACCAATGGCACAAAGAATAGCTATTATCTAGTAATAACTATTATTTAAAATGGGATAAAACTCAAGCATAATTACACCCGATCTTTCTCATGGGTTTTGTTATTTCATGACTGAGGAAATAATCAAAATTGATAAAACTAAAATACCCCTTATAACTTAAAAATATTACAACCTTAGACCTATAAATATTTTTTTCTCTTCTCATTTTCCCTTATTCTTTCTCTCTTTTCTCATGTTATTTCCTCTCTCATTTTCTCTCTAACTGGCACTCAACACCGGGGATGACGTTAGAGGCGGCAGCAGCCGTGACAGCGATTTCACTACCGAATATGGTCGAAAAGTGTAGATCTAGTCATTTTTAATAAGATTCAACCGAGATCCAACCAGATCTGGCACTCAACGGCCAGATCTGGCCGCGGGAAGCACTGGATCTGGTGCTTCCCGACCAGATCCCACGGTTAGATCTGGCACTCCAAAGCCAAATCCAACCATTGGGAAGCACCGATCTGGTGTTGTAGTGGCTAGATCCGGCCACATGGTGCTCCAGATTGACATTTTATTACATCGGTCGCCTTTTTGGCAATCTGCCCATGAAGAAGAAAAAAGTAAAAAGGAAAAAAATAGAATAAAAAAGTAAAAAATTTGTAAATTTTTTAAAATATTAATATTTTTATATATAATTAAATCATTNTATTAATATTAATATTTAAATATATTAAAATTAATAATATATTAAATTTTTAATGAATATAAAAATAAAATTATTATATATTATTAATATTTTAACTAAATTATAAATTATTAATATTTAAAAAATAAATAAAGATAAATAATCATATATATATAATAAAAGATATTTTTATCTTTTTAATTTTTTATTCTTTTCTTATTTCAAAGTTATTATTATCAGTTAAATACTGTAATAAGTCATAATAATTATTCCTATTCTATTCTATTCGTCATACCAAATTATATAATACTTATTCTATTTTCACATTTTTCTATTCCAATGTAATAGTTATTTTATTTTATTTTTATATATTTCGTGAACTAAACATATTCATAATGTTTTTTTTTTTAAACTAATAGTTACGAGGGCTTAAAGGAATAGTGTTTTATTTAAAATATTATTATAATAATAGTTAAAAACAATAGGAAATGGGAAATTTTAAAGCATATATTCCCCTGCTAAAACCCCAGAGCCAGAATTGCAGGGAGGAAGAGAGATGGAGGAGAAGATTCCCTTCAAGAATCTCAGTAGCAGAGAGTATCAAGGTCATAAAAAGAAGGTAACTTTTCCTTTTTATTTCTTTTACCTCTCCTGTTTGAATCTTTGATTGCGTTGTTTCTCTTGTTGTTTGATTATAGTGAGTTGATTTGTTTTCGTTTTGTCCATTGAAAGGTGCATTCGGTGGCCTGGAATTGCACGGGCACCAAGCTTGCTTCCGGTTCTGTCGATCAAACAGCTCGGGTTTGGCATATTGAGCCTCACGGTCATGTAAAGACCTTCTTTTTCTAATCTTCTGAGTGAAAGCTCTTACTTTTGCATTGGTCAACGTGTTTTTCTCTTTTTTTCCCTCTTCTGGGTGGCTATTTATCAGAACACTAATGTAGAGCAGTTTTCTTTGCTGGTTTTGATACCTTCGATGTTAGAATTTAATAACGCTCTGTTGCTAATGGTGATTTGCTATTTTCTGGTGCAGGGTAAGGCTAAAGATATTGAATTGAAGGGTCACACCGATAGTGTGGATCAATTATGTTGGGACCCTAAGCATGCTGATCTCATAGCAACTGCATCTGGTGACAAGACTGTTCGCTTGTGGGATGCTCGCAGTAAGTGAATGCTCTTTTGCATTATTGTTTAGAGCCTAGAGGGCTGAAGAGGGAAGGGAAAGACAACTAAAGTTTGTACAGTTCAGTCTTAATTCTTATGTTTAATATTATGGACACTTCATTGAATCTGAATGAAAGCTCCCTGTTGGAGGCTGACTAAATTAACAGTTATGAAGACACCTAGTTGCTTAACCATTAGATGGGTGTTTACTTTTGCTTGCTTCGGCTTTTGCAGGTGGAAAGTGCTCACAGCAAGCAGAACTTAGTGGGGAGAATATAAACATCACTTATAAACCTGATGGGACACATATTGCTGTTGGTAATAGGGTATGTCCTACTGTCTTATGTCACTTGGAGCACTTCAGCTCATCTGCAACTTGGAACTTTTTACATGTACTCAACTCTGAGTAGCAGTAGGGCAGTTTCTGTTGCATTATTTCATCAGTCATTGATCTTACTCTGTTTTATTTTACTGTAGGATGATGAATTAACAATATTGGATGTTCGAAAATTTAAGCCAATGCACAGGCGCAAGTTCAGTTATGAGGTATTGTTATATTGTTGGACCTAATGGCTTATCGTATGAAGGTTGAAATTTGATATCTAAGCTGTATAATTAAACAGATGAATAAATTTTCTGATATGCAAATCGAGTGATTGAGTCATACACTTTGAGTCATACACTTCTTTTTCCAGGTAAATGAAATTGCTTGGAACATGACAGGAGATATGTTCTTTTTGACGACTGGAAATGGTTAGAACAATTTCTAAGTTAGCAATTATGCTTCTTCTTTGATCCTAAATTGTTTATTATTACTCCATAAATTGTATGGTGTTTTTGTTCTTGATTTTGTAGTATGTGTTGATTGTTCTTCTCAGGTACTGTTGAAGTACTCGCATACCCGTCGCTTAGACCAGTTGACACCCTCATGGCTCACACGGCTGGTTGCTACTGCATTGCAATTGATCCAACAGGAAGGTTTGGTTTAAATCTGTCTCAGTTTTTAAGCTTTGTTGCACCATGTCATTGTTGGTTGCCCGCCCTCATATATATATGCATACATCATGTAGGAGCCACTCTGGATCTATATACTAGAATCTATCCCTTTAGGATTTATATATTTGTCACTACTTTCGTACACATTAGATCATATTTTTGTTCTTTATATTTTAATTTAAGGTAATTTGTTTCCAATAAATCCATTACACTTTTGTGGTAGATATTTTGCTGTTGGAAGTGCTGATTCCTTAGTCAGCCTCTGGGATATATCAGAGATGCTTTGCGTGCGAACATTTACAAAGCTCGAGTAAGTTTCACTTAAATTTACACCTTTATATTTTAATTCCCTGATCTGATATATCTGGACTATTATGTATTTGAGGTTGGGGCTTTAATCATGTTTGCCATGGGCATGAAATGACCATTTGAGTTCCTGCAGATGGCCTGTCCGGACAATAAGCTTCAATTCCACGGGGGACTATATTGCTTCTGCCAGTGAAGATCTATTTATTGATATAGTATGTCTTGATTGGACTTCCTTACATTGGCTCTTCTTTCTTTTGAAAATAGGTTTCATCTGTAGGATAGGTCTATAAAGCATTTAGTTAAATTCTTCATGTTTATGCTATTGTCTGATGAAACAGTCTAATGTTCACACTGGACGAACTGTGCACCAAATTCCTTGCCGAGCTGCCATGAATAGCGTGGAATGGAATCCAAAATACAATTTACTTGCTTATGCTGGAGATGACAAGAACAAATATTCAGCCGATGAAGGTGCAATGATATCCATTATTATGGAGATAATATTTTGTCATAGATGGAAATGATTCCTTACTGTCTTGTTTCTTCTTTTGCAGGTGTATTTCGGATATTTGGCTTCGAGAGCAGTTAATGAAGCAGTAGTTCTAGTTGGAATATTTACCATTTTCTCCACAAACCAAGTATTAGTAACTTATGTATTTGTGAATTAATGTTGTAAAACTTGATTATTGTTTTATCCAATAAATGGATTTGAATTTCCATATTGTTTCTTTTCTTATTGTACTGTCTATTGGCACCATGGTCTAATGCATTCATTCAAGTGGAAATTCAGACGAGAAATGAATAAAGAACAAAATAGAAAGAAGGAGAATGAAGACTGATTTTTTATTTGACTTGAATAGAACTTCTTGTACAGCTTAAACTGAGCACACAAGTAGTGTTGCTAATGAGACCTCAAAACCATCCCAAGAAATATGATACTAGAATCTCTGATGGGCTGTACAGAATGTTGCAAAATCTTCTAATGGTTCCTTTCATCAACAATTCCACACTCAGGGGATAGAGCTTCGGGCACAAAAGTTTAAATGTAAGTCTGGCCTAGGATGAAGTGTTTGAGCTCTGAAACTAAGGAATCGAAGTTATCATCTCAGACTCCATAAGGTCACCCAAGCGCCTCTGCAACACTGTAGCATTCAGTGAACCTGTTCTTGATTTATCTGCTAGTCATGGAGTTCCCGAGTCACAGTTCATAGCTCCAGAAGGTTATCTAATCATAATCGGACCAAGATGCTTCATCCCCAATGAAGACCTCAAGTGGGATTCAGCCATATCACAGTTCTCCAATGAAAACACAGGAGAGATCTGCAGACCTCTATGAAGAAATGAATTGGAATCAGATACGAGCAGAACCTCTATTTGGATATTGAAATTTTCTCCAAGGATTGGCAGTGCAGTTTACCTTTACTCATGTTGATCAATCATATATCATTGATAATTGTTTTCTGCTGCAATCTTCAACTAAACAACCTGCAAAGATCGTTTCCGTTATAAATGATCTCGGAGAAGAACTTATTGTCATTTTCTCTTCTATTTGATTTGAATCTAATAGCTGCTGACATTACCTTCAACTTTCGTTTAAATTCCACAGAGAACAAACTTGCAGGCTGGAAAAACTAAACCTGAGAAGCAAACAAGACAAAGAGTAATCAGGTACTGAGAGCACCATGTTAGAGGCTTCCATTTGATTTCGACGCTGGAACTCTTCATCCTTTTGCCAATGTGAGGCTCCCTGGACAAATCAAAGCTTGCCCCTTTCATCCTCAGTTCTTGAATGCATCTTGTAAGTGCCCGGTTATCGTTTCTCTCTCTCTGCAACTGCCCCCAAACTTTCCAGTGCCTGCAGAGCTTAACCTGAGCCAAAAACACAAACACAAGTGAAGTTGACATTGAAACAAGGGATGGTATCCACCATTTCTTGCAGGTGTGGTGCTCCTGGGCACTAACGGAAGATGTAAACAAAATGTTGAAGAAAAACCCATGGAAGATCAAAAAGAAACAACACAGCTGAAAGATCTCTCTCTTGATAGAGTCCAGCCTGGATTCTTTGTGAGCAATCCTGCGGCCAAAAAGATCTTCCTCTCTTTGCCACAACTTGAGAAGCAAAAGATGGCCTGGACTCTGAGAGATCTCCGTCAGTGGATGGTTTTGGATTGCTGTGATTGTGTTCAAAGCACATGAGAGCTTCTGTTGATGCTCTTCATCTACTGGGATTTCTACAACATGGGCATCTTTCATTTCAGCCATTACTGGTTGCTAATATAAACTAGAATATGTATATGCAGGTTGACAGGAAACAAGAAAATGAATGCTGATGATCCTGTAAGATCTTGAAAACAGAAGTAAATGGAGAGCTTGAGAGTTTGAGGATCAGATTGCCTTGTTTGTGCCAAATGAGGGAGAGTTTCAGATACTTAAATTGTTTGCCAGGAACGCCTGAGATTGCAAACGGTAACATTTCACAGCCAACGGTCAGATTTTCTTTCCATTTTATATTATGCTTCAGTTCATACTGAAACGGTCACTTCTCTTATTGGGCTCTGCTTGAAAAGCAAAACCCTTTTAGCTTGTCACCCAAATGGTAAGCCCAAACTTACAAGACTGCAAGCCCAAAATTCTCTGCTCGGAGAGAGAGAGAGAGAGAGAGAGTACGTTACGTTNTCTCTGCTCGGAGAGAGAGAGAGAGAGAGAGAGAGTACGTTCTACTTTGAGCCTATGGAAATGGAATCACGTATAGTAGCATAATTCCTCCATCCACTTCCAACGAAAAAGAAAAATAAAAAGGAAAGGGAAAGGGAAATCCATGAAATGAAATAGGGAAAAAGGTTCGGTCTAATGACGTTCATTTTGCCGTGAAAAAGTGGCAGCCAAAGCATTGCAGATATGCAGAATCATTCCTTCCTATTCCTAACACTGTTACTAGCTAGGCTGTGTTGTGTGCCTTTGGTATTACAGGGCTTAAAAGTAAGGCTGGATATGCAAAACAACTTTGCGGATTAGATTCTTCATGAAATCACTGAAGCAGAGTGAGTAGTAGACAAAGTCAAAAGCAATAAAGCAATAGGAATAAAAAAACCAAGTCTACATACCAAGGAAAACTAAAACTTTCAGTCCTTTGAATAAGCATTAGGTACCCCATAGCCTTAAAGAACGGCCCATTGTGAAGAAAGATCAGAGAAATATCAGCCTCAGCTTTGAAATTGAATCCAGCTATCCTAGACTCCTAGTGGTAAACGAAAAGTACAGTCTGTGTGTGCATGAAGCGGAAGCTGAGGCTTTGTTTTTGTTTTCTGGGTGAAAAAGGTAAACCTTTTCACTTCAGTTTTGAGCTCGAAGACGCAAAAAGTAGAGAGTGGAGTCGCCGTCAGAGCTGAGTAAGCGGGAGGATACTTTTTTCCAAACTGTCCTGTGTGAAAAGAGATGATGTCAAGTCATGGGCCGCGACCAACCCTGAAACCAAAAAGGTTCTTAGATTATTCAATGGACTAATGCATGCCACGCTTAGCACAACAACCCCCTGTTTTGTTCCAAGTGTTCCACGGTTCTGTTTGTTCTTATTTCCCCTTCATTTCTCATGTTTTGGAGAGTAAATTTCACTAGCAATGATGATAATTACAAAAAGGGAAAGGAAAATTACATGTTGAGTGGTGGACAAATTGCTTATACATATACTCTCTATGCATTTGGTTGAGTGGTTAGAATTCAATCCTACTGAAAATAGCAATACAGCTAGTAATTAATTCCTTTAATGAATTCGTGTATAACTTAATTTGACGGCTCTTTAGAATTTGTGTACATAAAAAAGCCTAAAGTCAGAAACAGGGCACATCATCATCAGCACTCAGCCCCTTCCCCACGAAACAACTGAAAAAAGGAAATCTTTTCCTATTTATTTTTCTTGTTTAAGAAGACAAAGAAAAATCAACAAGAACCCATTAAATCATAGCAACTATAAGTAGTCTGCCCAAAGTTTTAAACCCAATCCTATTTCATTTCTTTCTCCCATTTCTCTTCTTCTTCATTGTTTTCGATCAGAATTAAGAGTTGATTCAAAATCAAAAGACAAGAAAGAAGCTGCAAGCTTCGGCCTTGGCTTGAGATATGCATCTCTACAATGCATGGCTGCCCCCACCGGTTGCAGAAGAGACCAAGAAGGAGAAAGAATCCTTCTCTCGGGTCGTCTCTTCTGTCAAGAACCTTTATCGACCCGATGACCCGGATTCCGTTTACTCCACTCTGAAATGGATCTCTGTTATCGACCTGTAAGCTCTAATTTCTTTCTCCAATCTTCTGCCTTTCCTTTCCTTTCTTTTTCTTTTCTTTTACATTAAATTCTTGGTGTAGAAAGTCAGTTGGGTGCTTTTCTTTTCAGTTTTAGTTTTGAATTGGGTTGGATTTCGGTTCAAGAATGACTCAAAGGGACATCTTTTTCCTTGAAATTTAAGCTACCCAGTATAGATAATTAAGTTATTGCTTAAGAGTTTTTGACTGCTCATGGAGTTTTTATTAAGGTGGAGGGGAAGGAACCTAAAACAGGTAGGTTGAAGGAGGACGCTTGCAGTACGCAGGCACTCAATCTTGAAGGAGCTATTAATGATTGGGACTTACTAGTTTTAGTTGAGACCTTCAATATGGAACTTTTGGTTTTGGGAGTTGGTGGGAGAAGGTGTTACTATAGCTGTGCGTCCTGAACAAATCATGACCTCTATTGTAATGTTTGGTGGCATGATTAAAGAACCTTATAATCCCTTTGCAGTTTGAGCCATGTTGAATGCAGTCGGCGTGGCAGGCACTGCACATGGAAAACCTGAAAATATAACATAGACTGAGCTCTACACCGACTAAGTCAATTTTCTTGAAGTCTATCCTTAACTGTTTGCTAGCAAGTTTGGTGCCACTGAGCAAAATAGAGGTGAGAGATGGGTGGTGGACCATGTGTGTCATTCTATGAGTAGCATTTTCGTGTTCTTTACATAAGATGACATCAAATAGTATTGACACCAAGGCTTGAGCATCTTCATACTGGTAGTTATTTTTAGAACTGTTTAATTATAACTTGTAGGACATCTTAATGCCATAAGAATACCTGCATTGCATCATAAGGAGAGTTTTATAGCTGTTTCAGGGTGGAATCTTTCATTTATACTTTATGTTGGACTAATCTCCTTTTGTTTTACATGATTCACAAAGTGCTTCCCCTCTGAATAAAAATTTCTTACAAACAGTAACTATTACATTTGGCAAGATTCAAGTTTATACGGATATTTAGTTATAATGCATACATGTCCCTTGACTATCTATGTCAACAGTTGTTTAAGTTGAATTGCTGTGCGTACTTGGTGATATGAACTGTCTATTTGTTAATGTCACTTTCGTGGTTTCATTATTAGAAACGCTTTCAGCAAAGTGGATGTAAGTAGATTATTTGTTGTTATATGACACCTTGACAATTATGGTGGATTACAGGGTGTCAAATCTGACTTATTATTTGTTGCTTTGCAGTTTCATAAAGGCAAAAAGTGATATATCTTTGGAAGACGTAGATTCAGTTGTTGAGATTGGCTTAGAATTATTCCATAAATCACAGAGCAAGCTTTATGCTCAGGTGGTACATTGAATCCTTGAAAGAATAATCTTTTTATTTGTGCTTCTGTCATTCTTTTTCTAATTGATGGTTCCTTTGATACATATTAGGTTAGATGGGGAAATATCTTAGTCAGATTGCTTAATAAGTATCGAAAGAAATTGTCCTTGAAAGTTCAGTGGCGGCCTTTGTATGATACTCTTATTCATACGCATTTCACAAGGTTAGTTATAGACATCTGCTACCAATGATTGCAATGTGATAAAAAGGGTGATAAAATTGCTATGAATCTTATATAGTATGAATGTTCATGTTTCATTTTGTATTTTTTGAATCCATATTATTGGTAGATGACATTGACAAGTTAACAGAAAGCTTTGTTATCTCTTTCCTCCCCACACTCCCTTTTTGCCCTTACTCCCTACAGTGTCGTGGTAATATTTAAGGTCATAACTACCACCGATGGCATGCCATTAGGGTTCTCAATTTTGAACCTTTATGATGTTAAGTCTTAAACTTAATCCTTGTCTTAAAGGAAGGGATTTCATAAACATTTTCCCATAAGTCATCTCTCTTTAAATTTCAGCTCAATAGTTTACCCATTCTTGACCTCTTAAAAGTCCCTTATGTGTTGAGTTTAGTTTATTTTAGAACTTTATATGCTGCTTGTCCTTTGATTATGTATGTTTTTCAGGAATACAGGTCCAGAGGGATGGAGATTGAGACAGCGGCATTTTGAGACTGTTACTTCCCTTGTTAGATCATGCCGACGGTTCTTTCCAGCTGGTTCTGCCTCGGAGATTTGGTTCGAGTTTAGGTAAGTGCTCTGAGGTTCCTTTTTAATTTTCATAATCAGCTCTGAGATATGTATTGTTTCTCCATAAACTAGTGTGATCTTTTTGTATTTTAAATGGACGTCAAACTCTCAAACTGTCTTGAGAAAAATTTAGTTTTTGTTCCATCTGATTCAATATATTTGGGCATTTATACAGTTGATGCTAATAAGAGGCTACAAAATAAGAAATCAAAGCAGTCACTATGGTCTTTTGTATTGGGACCTTATTGACCTCCTCCTTTAGTATTCATGGTTCTTACAAGAACTCTAGGTCAGGGTTTTTGAGTACCTTGTGAAATAGAATTATCTTCTGGTAATAATGGCTAACATTTTAAGTGCACCATTAAATATCTAAAAGATTTTTAACATATTCTCAGATCTCTTTTGGAAAATCCTTGGCACAATGCAACCTTTGAAGGAGCTGGATTTGTGAGACTCTTCCTTCCTACAAATTCAGACAATCAAGACTTCTTCTCAGAGTAAGAAAACATATATTTGGGGACTATGACCTTGTGGTTTTAACCTCAGTACCTTGAGAAAATTAATTTCCAATCTTTGGAATGGCAGTAATTGGATTAGAGAGTGTATGGAACTCTGGGACTCAATTCCAAATTGTCAATTCTGGAACGGTCAATGGACTGCTGTTATGGCTCGTGTAGTGAAGAATTACAAGTTTATCAACTGGGAGTGTTTTTTACCTACATTGTTTACTAGATTTTTAAACATGTTTGAGGTGAGTGTATTATTCAAGTGTCCTTAAACCGTATATTTTGTTGGTTTGGAAGAAGTGATCCTTCATATCCAAATAGTTGAAGTTGCTTAAAGCTCATACACACACACACACACACATTTGCTGATGAGCAAGATTTAAATTTATTCTTTGACAACTGTTTATCAGAGACTACATTTAAAACATAAGCTGATCTGAGCCTTCTATAATGAAGGCTTCTGTGTGCTTTTCATGCTTTTGTTGTTACTCTTTCATGCCTTTCTTTTTCTCAATTCTTCTTTCCATGCTTGCTCTTTGGTTCTATCTGGGATCTTATTGTAGTTTTAATTTTCAATCAGCTTTGTTATTGTTCTGATTTTTTCTATGTTAAATTTCTCCATTCCAGGTTCCTGTGGCAAGTGGAAGTGGATCTTATCCTTTTTCTGTGGACGTACCCAGAAATACAAGGTTCTTGTTCTCCAATAAGACAGTCACTCCAGCAAAGGCCATTGCAAAATCAGTTGTAAGATAAAAAACCATGGCACTTATGTTGCAGGGTTTTTGAATTGATACTCATGTATGGTTCCTAGTATTGTTTTTTGATGCTCTATTTGGAAAACATATTACAGGTGTATTTATTAAAGCCTGGTAGTATGGCACAAGAACATTTCGAGAAATTGGTCAACCTCTTAGAACAGTTAGTTTATCGACATCTTTAATGCTCTAGTTCTGTTTTCAAGTTATATGTTCTATTCAAGTGATTCTATTTATTGGTTCTTAGATTGTTGTTGTTTTTATTTTTTGTGTTTTCTTCGTAGATATTACCATCCCTCAAATGGTGGTCGGTGGACTTATTCGTTGGAGCGATTTCTGCTGTATTTGGTGATTACATTCCAAAAACGCTTACAGCATGAGCAGCAGTAAGTATCTTCTGACAACATTGTGTATGTGTTCTGCATTTGATCTGACATGTATTCTACTTATGTGCTGTGATTGCAGGAACACAGATAATGATAGTCAGGCTGAGCTTTACTTAGGAAAATTAGAAAGGAGTGCATTTGTCAATGTGCTGCTGAGGCTTATTGATCGTGGTCAATATAGCAAAAATGAACATCTTTCTGAGACCGTTGCTGCAGCAACATCGATCTTATCCTATGTGGAGCCCTCTCTGGTACTTCCATTTTTGGCTTCTCGATTCCATATGGCCTTGGAGACGGTTAGTAATGTTGTTGCATTTAGCGTTTACAACATTTTAATCATAGTAGTACACTGGTCTGATTGATGTGACTTAATTATCATTGCTTGTAAAATTATGTGTCTTCCATCGTCTTAGCTTCATTTTTCCACTTTTGTGTCTAGTCAGATGACTGCCACCCACCAGTTGAAAACTGCTGTGATGTCAGTAGCATTTGCCGGGCGGTCTCTTTTTTTCACATCCCTATCAAATGGTTCAGTTAACCCGGTTGATCTTGGAGGTGGTGATGATACATTCATTGATCTTCTCATGATTTCATTATCAAATGCACTCCTTGGTATGGATGCCAATGATCCTCCTAAAACCTTGGCAACAATGCAACTAATAGGTTCCATCTTTTCCAATGTAAGCTCCAAGTCTCTAATCCTCAGAGCAAGTTGGCTCAAATTTAATCTTTTTCAACTACATTTTTTTTCTTCTTTTCATTCCTTTCCCTCTTATTCACTTAATAATTACAGATGGCTATGCTGGATGATAATATAGATGAGCTCTCGTTCATGCCCATGATTCGCTTTTCTGAATGGCTAGATGAATTCTTTTGCCGCCTATTTTCATTACTTCTACATTTGGAACCCAGCAGTGTTCTGTAAGTAATGGGTGCTACCGGTCGTAGTCTTTGTTACATTATATTTGGAATCATTTATTGCTGTTTTTGCAGGAATGAAGGCCTTCATTCATCAGCAACATCAGGAACTTTTCTGGTTGAAGATGGACCATACTACTTTTGCATGCTTGAAATCTTGCTTGGGAGACTTTCAAAACAACTATATAATCAGGTTTCTGTTTTTGGATTCAAATGATAAGTTCATGGATTTTGTTTTTTGGGAATCTGTTCTTGTTAACTTTCCCTTTCAATCAGAACAGGCTTTGAAGAAAATCTCCAAATTCGTTTGGACAAATATTCTTCCTGGGGCAATTGCAGAGGTAGGACTGCTTTGTTGCGCATGTGTTCATTCAAATCCAGAAGAGGCGGTTGTTCACCTTGTAGAACCAATTTTATCATCTGTTCTATCCTCTTTGAATGGAACACCTGTTACAGGATTTGGAGGAAGAGGAATTCTGGATCCCTCAGTTTCAACCAAGGTTTTTGCTTGTCAATGGTCTTCTTGGTAGCTTTATTTCTCTTCCAGATTTTCGTAGTGGAAGTTAATATATTTTCTTCTTGTTATTTTCGTTTTAGGCTAAACCCACCCTTTCTCCAGCTCTTGAAACTGCAATTGATTATCAATTAAAAATATTATCAGTTGCCATCAGCTATGGAGGGTCTGCACTTCTCCATTACAAGGATCAATTTAAGGAAGCGATTGTTTCTGCATTTGACTCCCCTTCTTGGAAGGTTATTTTTTTTTTTTGCCCATGCATATAAATAATGTATACCTTAATCTAAATGAGATGCTCTTTGAAAAAGTTTTGTTGAGTTTTTGTTCCTTCCCTCTCTCTCTCTCTCTCTCTCTCTCTCTCTCNGTTAAGTTTGTAGTTTGTTTCTTCCTCCTCTCTCTCTCTCTCTCTCTCTCTTTCTCTCTCTCTTTGTGACTGACTTGTTTTAGATTTCAGGTTAATGGAGCTGGTGATCATCTTCTTCGGTCACTGCTTGGAAGCCTGGTCCTATATTATCCTATGGATCAATACAAGTATTTTATTTTCATTTCATTTGTTCAAATAATTATCATTGTTGTTTTGCAACTTGCCTTGGAACAAAATAAAGGAAAATCTGGCTTTTAGGTGCATCTTGAATCACCCTGCTGCTGCTGCATTAGAGGAATGGATCAGCACAAAAGATTATTCTAATGATGGAGCACTGAAGGCCCCTAAATGGCATATTCCAAGTGATGAAGAAGTTCAATTTGCTAATGAACTTTTAATTCTCCATTTTCAATCGGCTTTAGATGATCTTTTAAGAATATGCCAAACTAAGATCCACTCTGATCCAGGTAAAACACAATTGTCAGGTTTTTTTTTTCATGCAAATATTTATTGGTGGGGGATTTTAGTTTGAAGGGATTTTTTTGAATCGTGTTGAAGACTGATAGATATAAAATTTTCTGGAAAATCCCTATGGGAATGAGTGCTTATTTGTTTCTTATCTCATTTTCGGGAATGTTCATGAAGTATTATTTGTTGAGAAATGCCAATCTAATATTGTTTTGTTTAATAGTTAACAAGTAACTGTTTCTTACTGTCACTTGTTAATTTCATATTATGATATAAAATAATATTTTTTGACATTCATGTTCAATTTATGATGCAGGCAACGAGAAAGAGCACTTGAAAGTGACTCTTTTACGTATTGATTCTTCATTGCAAGGTGTATTATCTTGCTTGCCTGATTTCAGGCCATCTTCCAGGAACGGCACGATTGAAGACTCTAGTTATCCTTCTTTTCTAATAGCTGGAGCTACAGGTTCAAGAGTTGGCAGCAATCAACTGCGGGAAAAGGCTGCTGAGGTTATACACACTGCCTGCAAGTAATATTTCTAATTTCTTTGCATCTGGGTATTATTCTGTCAGTCTAAGCAGCTATAGTTGCTGAATTTCTTCTGCTTTTGCTATGTGCACAGATACTTACTAGAGGAAAAATCAGATGACAGCATTTTATTGATTCTCATTATACGTATCATGGATGCTCTTGGAAACTACGGTAATAGACACTATGTACAGATGGAATAAATTTCTTAAACTCATGGGAGATGCCCTTCTGACCTGTGTCTCCTTCCTCACATCAATTTATTTTCCGACCTGTTTCATATAGGAAGTTTGGAATATGACGAGTGGTCAAATCATAGGCAGGCTTGGAAGTTGGAATCTGCTGCCATTGTAGAGCCTCCAATAAATTTTATAGCATCTTCACATTCTAAAGGAAAGAGAAGGTACAGAGTTCTATCCTGATGTCCCTTTTGACAATTACTGGTACAGTGTTAGAGGATCATGGCATCTAATTCTGAATCTATTCTTGTATTTAGGCCTAGGTGGGCTCTCATTGACAAGGCATACATGCACAGCACATGGAGATCTTCTCAATCATCTTATCATCTGTTTCGTACCAATGGAAATTTCTTGCCACCAGACCATGTAATTTTGTTGATGGATGATCTTTTAAATCTTTCTTTGCATAACTATGAAAGCGTTCGCATGTAAGTCCTCTGATTTTAATCATTCTGTCAGGTCATTCTACCGCTCACCTTGCATTAAATTTGAATATGTTTAAATGAGCCAGTATTATGAACAGCAGCAGACAACCACATTAAACATTCAATCTTGAAAATCCGTGTGAACATGTTCCAGGAAGAATAGTCTAGTACATTGGAACTATATGAGTGGGAACTGTTATCAGTTTATTTGTTTATTGAAATTATACTTCTAATGACAATTTTACACATCTGCTTATTTCAAGCTGTTAGTAGAGTATGCTGGTTTATGTGGGTTACAAGATCGAGGTGAAAACATGTTTTTTGATTGTATCTGATGATCTCTTTTGCTTGTTTGTTAGGCTTGCTGGAAAATCTCTGTTGAAGATAATGAAGAGGTGGCCATCTTTGATTTCAAAGTGTGTGCTCTCTCTGTGTGAGAATTTGAGGAAACCTAATTCACCGGACCATGCGGTTCTAGGTTCTTGTGCTGTGCTTTCTACACAGACAGTTCTGAAGCATTTGACAACGGTAATCATTCAGCATAAAGTTGTCATAGTTTATTCTAAAATGTTTTCTTATATATACTCTATTCTTTCAGGATCCACAAGCATTTGGTTCATTTCTCCTTGCAATTCTTTTAAGGTTACCTCAGTTTCTTGGCTGGATTTACTTTAAAAGTGCTGCTCTTAAAGTTACATGAAATGGCATTGGCTTTATGCTTTTTTTCCCCCCATTTTCAGCTCCCATCATGAATCACTGAAAGCCCAGAAAGCAATCAATGAGGTATAAGTCTTCTCTTGCAGTAATATTCTGGAGGTCACCTGTCAAAATCTCTTTGCTTATAATTTCTTTATGCTTCCAGCTTTTTGTCAAATACAACATCTACTTTGCGGGTGTGTCTAAAAACATCTTTAAGACAGTGGATAATCACATAGATACCCCAGACTTTGCAGATCTGGTGTCTCAGATTGGTTCAATGAGTTTTGATTCTACGGGTTTGCATTGGCGGTAAGAGTAACTATATTCCCACTTAATATACTGATTATTAATTATGGACATTTATATGAGCAGTCATGCATTCTACTTTTATTATATATTTGCAGATGTGCATTACTTTCAGCTTGATGATGTACACATTAAAGAATTATTTTTCTACCAGACTTTGAAATAATATGATATCAGACTGAGGCTCTTCTTTTTTTTCTTGGGTTTAATTCTTCTGTTCCAGGTATAATCTGATGGCTAACAGAGTTTTGCTCTTGTTGGCCGTGTCATGTAGGCATGACCCAAACTTTTCACCAAAAATCCTTGGTGAAACTGCTGGTGAGTGTTTTTCTTGGCCAATGGATTGTGTCTTAACTTCTCCTGGTACTTTTCCCATTACTTTAGAAGGAATTTTTGGAATCCAGTTTTTATTTATTTATTTTTTGCCTGCCTAGGACACTTCCTAAAGAACTTGAAAAGTCAACTTCCTCAGACAAGAATACTTGCAATCTCGGCTCTAAATACGCTATTAAAAGATTCACCTTATAAGATGTCAGCTGATGATCGACCACTATTCTCTGGGAATTCACAAGAAAATGCCGAATCATCCCTTGAAGGAGCATTAAGGGAGATATTTCAGGAAGAGGGATTTTTTAATGAGACCTTAAATAGTTTGTCCCATGTCCATATAATAACTGATACTGAGAGTGCATCTTCTAGAGGAAATCATGGAAATTCTTCCTTTCAGAGCTTGGCTGACAAATCGATCACCCGTTTTTATTTCGACTTTTCAGCTACATGGCCACGTACTCCTAGTTGGATCTCTTTATTAGGAAGCGATACTTTTTACTCAAACTTTGCTCGTATATTTAAGCGGTTAATCCAAGAATGTGGAATGCCGGTTTTACTTGCACTGAAAAGTACATTGGAGGAGTTTGTCAATGCCAAGGAGAGGTCTAAGCAGTGTGTCGCTGCTGAAGCATTTGCTGGAGTGTTACATTCTGATGTCAATGGCCTTTTAGAGGAATGGGACAGCTGGATGATGGTCCAGTTGCAGAACATTATTCTTGCTCAATCGGTGGAATCCATTCCTGAGTGGGCAGCTTGTATACGTTATGCAGTTACAGGAAAAGGAAAGCATGGAACAAGAGTTCCCCTTCTGAGGCAACAGATTTTGAACTGCTTGTTGACACCTTTACCTCCAACTGTAACTACAACTGTAGTTGCGAAGCGGTATGCTTTTATTTCTGCTGCACTTATAGAGCTATCCCCGCAAAAAATGCCTGTGCCTGAGATACAGATGCACAATAAACTTCTGGATGAATTGCTGGGTAATATGTGCCATTCATCGGCCCAAGTAAGCTTGCCTCTCATCTACATATGTAAATTTCTATGCATGGGAAAATCTAAATAGTCCTCACTTCCGTTTTCCATTTGTTGGATGGATAGCCTTACAAATTTTGATATGAATATTGATATCATGATGTTTTTCTTATAATGAATCTCTCATATAATTCTGTATTGGACAGGTAAGGGAAGCTATTGGGGTTACCCTTTCTGTGTTGTGCTCTAACATTCGGCTCCATGCGTCATCTTCGCAAGATCATTCGAATGACAGGGGAAAGACTAATATCAATAACCAACTTAAGGAGGAAAATTGGGTTCAACTACTAACGGAAAGAGCATCCGAACTTGTTGTGAACATTCAGAATTCTAGCCTGTCTGATGTTATAGATACCTCGACAGATATAAGTACCAAAAATGGTTATCAGAATGGTGATTCACAGGATGATGTCAAATGGATGGAAACTGTATTGAACTTTTAGTCTCTTTGTTATTCTTGATTACTCTGAATGTGTTCTTCTTTAACTTTTTTAAATCTCCTTTGATGACTTATCACATTTTGTAACGTGCAGTTATTTCATTTTATCATATCAACTTTGAAGTCTGGAAGATCTTCATATTTGCTTGACGTGATTGTGGGGCTTCTATATCCTGTAATTTCCTTGCAGGTATGTGAAGCTAATATTTTGCTTCTATTTCTCTTAGATTCTACTTAGGTGCTATTATTTTTTATTGCCTTGTACTCACTTGAGCACTCTAGTCTCAGGTAGCTAATTGTGGTTTTGACAATCATGTTTGAGAAAAAGGAGAAAGGAAAAAAAATCATTACCAGATACTGAAAAAGTTCTCATTATTTTAGAGATTGGAATATGGAAGTAATCGCAGATGATGAAAAAGATTTTCATAGCATTGACAATATGGTTTACTTTAGTTGCTCTTTTTCTTTCTTGCTTCTTTTGAATTTGACATAGAGCTGCCTTATTGGAACTCTCTCTCTCTCTCTCTCTCTCTATTACTTTAAGTTTNCCTTACTTTGGTAACGTACTCTCTCTCTCTCTCTCTCTCTATCTTTAAATTTTGGCTTTCTGGTAACTGATTTCCTTAAGATTTAATCATGTTTGGCCATCCTGACTTTTATAACTGAGATATTTTGGCCTTTGGAAGGAAACGTCAAACAAAGATTTGTCAACGTTAGCAAAGGCAGCATTTGAATTACTAAAATGGAGAATCATTTTGGAACCCCATCTCCAGAAGGCTGTTTCTGTTATTCTTTCTTCTGCAAAGGATCCTAACTGGCGAACTAGATCAGCAACTCTAACATATCTACGAACTTTTATGTTCAGGTGTGTTACTTTAAGGATTTATATAAGGACATTGGTAATTTCCTATTTTGGCAAGCTAGTTGGAGGAGTCACCTCCTGCATATAGCTTTGGAAAATTTTGGTATGGATTCTAATGCAGTTGTGTGCTTTATTACAGGCACACCTTCATTCTCTTGAAAGGGGACAAACAAAAGATCTGGAAAACAGTGGAGAAGCTACTTCAAGACAACCAAGTGGAGGTAGATTTTTGGCTAAATCTTCAATCAAAGAGTGGCATGTGTGGGCTATATTAATAGTAGACTTTATTAGGTGGGATTTTTAGTGATAAAGAGTAGGAACTGACTGAAGGTATCGGTATTGTTCTGGACTCTGAGATGAAGTACAAAATGACAAAATTGAAGTCAATGTGCTTTTAAAATAATTGTTTTATACGTGATTTTTTTTTTTTTGCCTCTGTTTGAGGATCAAGGTCCTTGGGCAGGAAATAGGATATTATTACTTTCAACTAAAATAGCTAAATTTGCTCAGGTAAGAGAGCATGCTGCAGGGGTGCTAGCTGGCCTAATGAAGGGTGGGGATGAAGATTTAGCTGGAGATTTCCGTGATAGGGCATACATAGAGGCAAATTCCATTCAAAGAAGGAGAAAGACAAGGTATTTCTATGTTTTCGTCCCGTTAAACGTTATGTACTTGATTTAATGAAAACTAATATCCTTTTGATGCTAATAAGTTTCAGATAATGGAAATCAAAAGCTGAAAAAGCACTAAGAAAAGACCACATTTTTCTTTTTGGTGGGGTTAGAGATGATTGCTAAGTTATATCCTTATGCTGTTATGCATGAGATAATTAATGCTAGTGTTGCTAATGTTGTGATGATAAATTTAGTTTCTGTGATGAATCTCAATTGGGCATCTCTACGAAGGAAAAACTATCACAATATAGATTATCAGACACTTTCTCTTCATGAGAAAAACCATCAGCAATATAGATTATCAGATACTAACTCTACATGCTTCCATCTGCATCAGATTTCTAATGAATTTTTTAAACATTCTTTGTGGCTGAGTGAGAATGATGAAGGCATACAAATAAGCATCTTAATCATAATTCATAAATAAATAGCTTATTTATGCGTAAAATACATGGTGTTCACATTCACTTGTGTACTAGGTCCTGGTATTCAAAATTATTGCTGTTGTTAACATCTATGCTGGTCTAAAAATCATTTAACTTATGCATGCAGGAATGCAAATTCTGGACACTCTGTGGCATCTGTACATGGTGCAGTACTTGCTCTGGCAGCTTCGGTGTTATCAGTCCCATATGATATGCCCAGGTTGGTCTATGTTAAATATAATAAACAGTTAAAATGTTAGTAATAAGCTAGGTTATGCAAGATTCATAATGTTTATGTGATTGAGAAGGAAGTAAACAATATCTCTGAAACATCCATGTACCAACTCTACCTCCTAAAGTTGCTTTTTTTTTTTTTTTGAAGCATGAGGTCCATTGCCTAACTAATTGGAATTTCACAAATTGTATTGCCAATGGAGCATGAGTCTGATGCACAAAAAATGCATACTTGCCATCCTTGTATTATAACCTGACAAACACATTGTAAGAAATGTGGGTGAAAAGTGTGGTTACTTTAGAAGAAATGAAAAATATTTACAGAAGAAAATAGTGGAGAAACATGGTCTCAGAATTCCAAAACTTTTCCATGGCTGATACTTTCCTGGGTACTTAAAACACTGCATAAACCTCCTGAAGTTAAATTAGTATGAGGCTGAATGGGTTAATATATTGAGATAGGTAGGTAGACACCTTGACATGCATTTCACCTGCATAGTTGAGTCTGTGATATGGATCAAAAGGTGACCCTAGGAAACTTGGTCATTCGAGGAAATTTAGATTGTTCAGGCTTGTTGGTTTGGAAAGATAATTTTTGTTTAGGCTGGGCTAAAGTCCTCTCATTTATAATCTTATCTGCTTTAGTAGCCAAGCCCAGGATCATGCTTCTATCTTCAAAGTTTTCCTACACATTTGAATTCTTTTACTTGTAGCCATCAAATTTGCAGGATTAAATGAGATGCTAAAAGCCATTGGAACTCCTTTTTCTTCTCCTTTTGAAAGGCGCTCTTTATTCTGCTTTGTCACCTCTTCAGTCAGTTTCTTTTTGCTATGTTATTTATGTACAGTGTTATTTTGCAGATGGTTACCTGATCACGTTACATTACTGGCTCGCTTCAGTGGGGAGCCATCACCTGTAAAATTGACTGTGACAAAAGCAGTTGCTGAGTTCCGGCGTACGCATGCAGATACATGGAACGTTCAAAAGGATTCGTTTAATGAAGAGCAACTTGAGGTCTCTGCAAAAAACTATGAATTATCATGGGCTGAATATTATGATGATTAGTTTTTGTTTTACATTTTCCTGTTTGATGCTTGCAGGTCCTGGCAGATACATCGTCCTCATCGTCATATTTTGCTTGATCTACATTGCTTTCCTTGAGAGAGAGAAGATTTATCGGAAACACAATGATTGAGAATAACAGTGACAAATTTTATGATTTCCTTATAAGTTTCATTGAAATTTGTAAAATGAGTTTTATTTACATTGCCTCATATAGCCTTTTCCCTAAGAAGTTTATTCTTCCTTAAGAAGTTCTTGCCTATACTATTCTTTGTTGTTAAAAGCTTCTCTATATATAGGATTGATAAGATCATCAGATGGTATATCCCATAAAACACAATCTGTATTGAATATGCTTGATGCATTCTTAATTTCTTTTCCACCTTCAGATTCATCTCCGTTTTCATCCTTTAATTTGTCATGAGACCTGCCTTGTTCCCCTGCTGTGCATGTGCTTCCGGTACACATACTCTGGCTCCATGGTGAGCCACCCCCTTCATTACCAAAAGATGGACCATACTGAAATCCAGTAACAGAGACAGGGAAAACACCACAGGCCCCTGCAAAATTAGCCGATGTTGCCCCAGAAGACTCCCATGGCTTATTCAGGGGTAGCATGTCAGGTTCTTGCATAGCTCTCGATAAATTCAGTTTGATCTTCTCAACTGCATCATCTTTCTCCTCTTGTTTGCTGGTAACATAAGGAACTGTGTTTGTTCCTGGTGCGGCGTTTGATTGTTGAAGCTGGAAATCAATGCGTTTCTTAGTGAGGAGGTGGAGCATTTCATCTTTGAAACAGCCAAGTGCTGCTTCTGCTAGGTGAGCCACCTGCGGCGGAGCCAGCGTGGTGGCGATCTCAGCCATGAGGTGAGAGAAAGGCTTGTGGGTGACGGGATCAATTCCCATGCCTGAAAGCCTCTTCTTCAGCTTGGTGTTCCAATGATTTTTGACATCATTGTCGGTGCGGCCAGGTAACTGAGCTGCAATCAATGACCATCTGCAATGAGATGCCATTTACAGAGAGTTAATGGCTAGACCCGAACATATATTTATATAGATTAAAACAGATAGTGGATAGGCTTTATATCTGGTATGACTCATTCTAGTTTACCGATTGCCAACAACAGAATGAAGTTTGACAATAGTTTGCTCCTCCGCCTCTGAGAATTGGCCATGCTTAAGGTCTGGCCGGAGGTAATTGGTCCATCGCAACCTACAGCTTTTCCCACATCTTTGAAGACCTGGCAATTCCGAAATGTAAAGATTTTCTTAACAAAACAATAGATTTTACAATTGCCTCTTAAGAATTACATCCGAACAAAGCAACAGACCAGCATTCTTGGGGATGAGTCGCCAATTACGGGTGCCATGTTGGGCGATGTAAGAGGAGAGCTTGTTGTCTTCCTCAGGTGTCCATTGTCCTCTTTTCACATTGTCCTTCTCACAACATGGAATCCGACCCATCTTTTTTCTTCTTTCTTTATTCGTTTTCTTCACTCATGCTCCATAAGAAAATGCTAAGAATAAGGCTAAAGACCTGGCAACAAGAGGGGAAAAACAAAGAAGAAAGGAGTAGAATAAGCAATGGAAGTGAAAAGGCTTGGGCTACCTAATCTTTGATTAACTCGAAATTAAGGAAAAAAAGGGGAGGTGAGATTAGTTTTGGGGTACTTTTCTAATTTGATGGTTTTAATGAGAAAAGAAATGGTGAGTGGTTTATTGTTTATATATACAAGCAAACGTTGTTGCATATTGCATGGCAAATTCTCTACTAGGGAAAAAAAAGAGGAAAACGACATCAAAGCTGCATGATTTCATTAAAGAATTCAACGCTATTGGGCGTGTGAGGGATTGGCCGGTAGCTCACCCACAAGACACCCGGTCAACTCTCTCTCTCTCTCTCCCATGTTGACTGCCTTTGGGGTTATGCATGTGTTCGTTGGCTTTCTGCTTTGCTCACACAAAACCACCTTAAAGCTGCAGAAAGGTAAGGTTGTTTTCTTGCACGTGTGACTCATCAGCACTTTTCTTGCACACAATCATCATCTTTATCTTAAATTACCCCCACGAGTTGATGGTTATGAGTGAGTTTGTAAGGATCGATATTCCTGTTCGGATTTTCTTGTTGCTGCTGCCTAACCACTTATACAACTGTCAGAACTTTTAAAGTACTTGGTATAGCTGTTAATTTCAGTACAACACATGTCTTTGTATCCCCATCGAAACATAGGATGAACTTTGAAACCATATGTGTCCTATACTCGTGCTGTTTTCAATGTTGAAACACAAGGAACTAACCCTTTCGGAGTTGCTAAGATTCAAAGGAGAGATTGATGAAGAGAGACAGCCTGCGGATCCATACAGTCTCTGTCATGTTGACAAGGAAATCCCATCATTTCCAGAGACTACGGAATCACATAGCAAATGCCTGTTGTCTTACAGTGGTGGCATACACTATTGAATTCTGAAAGATGACAATAATCAGAAGTTTATTTCACTCCAACACTATAATTCCAATACCAGGTTTTCTAAGCTCCTGAAAAGTACAAGGCCTGTCGCATAAATTTCTGATACAAGTAAAATCAACAACATTTCCATGTATATGTGTCTTGTCTTTCTCATGAACAGAGACAATCAAGTTCCTTAACTTAATTCGGCTTTGGCACTTATAAGCCCTTCAATCGACCCGACCATGGCAATCAATGTGAGGGGCAAGCAAAAAGTGCTAAAACTTTGAAGCAGCACCCACTTTCTTGACCAGGCTTCGATGTTTCTCTGCTTAACGTACATCTGCACTGGAAAATATATTGATAGAGGCCAAAAGTAGATGCCTCCTATCACTCCCAAAACTTGGTTGAAATATGGAAATAACATACCAATTGTTGTTGTAGAAGCAACATAAACAGTCCGGAAACATAGTCTGAGAAAATTTAACCGAAAAGCCGGTAAAAGTGGGAGTTTCAAGTTGAAATCCTTGTGTATGAATCCACTGTCAGGGAATTTCCCAGAGATCCATTTTTCAACATTTGCAAATAGTGGCTGACTGTAAACCTGTCAACAGAAGGCATAGAGACAAAAGTTAACTCTCTTTCTGCTAAAAGAAGCATTTTCCTGACAAATAAGGCTGAAATCATATGTTAACACTTTCTGGTACAGATATCGTTTTGGTACCTGATATCCTCCAATTAGATGAAGCACAATGCATGCATTAGCAAAGTCGATGAGCCAATATGGCTCGTAGAATCCAAAACCTGTCAAGAGGTTCCCTGGTGTATCATCTCCGAAGGCTGCATATCCAAGTCCTCCACAGCAGAGGTAGAAAAAAGTTGTAGCAGAAATTGATATTATTGAGGCTTTCTTCATGGTCTCATTTTCATGAGGAGGTGACTTTAAAGTATCCTTCAAGTTTTGAAATTGTAATCATAGTTTAGTTCAGCAATCATAAAGTCTTCAACTATCATCAAACACCAGACAACAATATGAACTCATTATCTTATCAAACACTGTCACACCTGAATCTCAATAAGAATTAGGGAGTATGGATAGGAAAATGCTATGTCTCCGAGTGCTTGAGATACCAGCCAGATTTTCTCAGCAGTAGTCGATGTTGAGATTCCTCCAATGGTACCCTTAAGATGACCATTTCCTGCAATTTTAGCAACATCAACATCAATAAAATCTTTGTCAAGTTACTTCAAATATATACTACAATGAGCAATTTAAATATCCAACAATACAGGTTCACTGTCATACCAATAACTTTAGCAATGCCAAGTCCAAGTCCAATGAAAGCATAAGCGAAGGACATGATTGCAGCAACTACCGACAGCCAGTGAATGCTGTGAAAATTAGGTATCTGAGACAGTATTAATTGAACAACTCCGAAAGCTAGCATATAGTAAGTATCGTCATAATAACATGCAGCCTTATGCCCTTGTGTGTGGTAACAGTTTGATTTTTGAATTGCTCTGCATTCACAAGTAGAACGTTAGGGTCTTATAAAGTGGCAATGACAACCCAAGCCATACCTCTTAAAGAGGAAAACTAGTAGTAGTAGTAGTAGCAGCAGCAGCAGCAGCACCTTTTGGCTGAACTACCTCTAGTAAACTATGATGCAGTGGGAGTAAGAGCCACTTAACAACACACCTCATGCTAGTAGCAGTTGTAATTGTATATGCTATTCCCACACCATACAAGCCTACTTGCACGAAAAGGCTGCACACCCGTGCATTCTTTTTGCCTGAAAATCCATATTAAGCAAGCAAATATCTATTACAAAATGTTAATTAACAGCAAAGGGCAAAGCAGAAAGGGGTGACAAGAGATCAATATAGGTAAAGATATGATTTCGATAGTTTGATTAGACTGGCCCTCTGGTGCATGATTTATCTGAAAATTACTTTATACTGGCTCGTGAAGATGAAACTGCTTTATCAAATCCAGAAATTTTGTTAAACCGTAAGTTTTCATCTCTATGCTAATGTTGACTTTTATAGCCTGATTAATTTGAAAGTTCAAACTGTTATGACTATCAGGGAGATTACATAGAGGTAGGCAATCAGCAATAGGAAACATAGAAATTGGCAAACACCAGAAGAGGGTGACAAGTGGAGACTCAGGTACAGGCTTGCGTGAGATAATGATATTCTGTGTTCTACTTGTGGACACCTATGCAGTATGATTACAGAGTCAATAAATTGCACCGGTCAGATGGCCCACACATCATCAGCAGGATCAAGTTTTCATGTTCATCCATGATTTTATCTCTTTAAGCAATGCGTATTCACTTTATGCAGGTTTATGGCTGCACTTCTTTGAAACTGTTGTATCTAAATTTCCTTCTGATATAAGACATTGTCTAGTTTCATAGAGTGAATAGAAATATCTTGCAGGACTGCAGAAACCGTGGTGGAGCAGCAGTACAAATGCAACCAACAGTTTTTCATCGTTAGAGACGAGCAATTCAATCTACTTTTTGCAGAAACCATGGGAGTAGAGGAAGTAGTGTTTTTCTCACCTAAATTCATGTCCACAGCCTCTATGTAGGAGCGATTTCTGATGGGTCCAAGTTCAGGATCAGGAGTTCTGTAGCAGTTCCAGAGAAGTGAAGAGGAAATGAAAATGATAGATGCAAAGAGCAGCGTAGCCAAGGGTCCTGCAATCCAACCCAGTTGAGCCATGCTCCATGCCAGAGACAGCACCCCTGCCCCTATGACCCCAGTTATTATATGTGCCACCGCGGTCCATAGAGTCCCTTCACCATCAATCCATATGGTTTCCATGTGAAGAATATAGTCATAGACGAATCATGGCATGGCATGGCATGGCATGACAGATAAAAAAACTCGGAAATGCTACATGGCTAAAAGAGTTGACGATAGACATACCAGTTCTGTTAATGACAGTATCCTGTGGCTGTTGCTTATGCAACAGTGGTGTCTGATGATCAACATGCGCTTCTCCCATGGCGTCTAATAAGGCAATGCTCTCTGAGTCCTGTGTTGTGTGTGACACAAACTTCTAGGTGTTACAAGCAAGTTCGAAATTGAATTTAAACCTCCCTTACGTGTGGCTTCGAACTTGTGTCACAGAATTTTCAAAATTTTTTGTTTATTATATATATATTTTTAATGATCTTTTTAAAATAGTTTTTTAATTTAATAATTAATATAATAAAATAATCCCATAAATTTTACTCAATATTTTCTTAATTTTTAAATTTCTCCTCATCCTTTTCTTTCTTTTTCTTTTTTACTTTACACTTTCTCTTTAACTCACAACTAAAACACGATTCATTTTTTGACAAGATTTACGAACATGAGTTTGCGAGTTTCGACCCAGAAAAACAAAACCACTCATTGTGAAATTAAAGGAGATAAAGCTTTTTTTTTTCATCTTCTATTTTTTATTTATATTATTTATATATTTAATCATTATATTAAATCTTGTATATAGTATGTAATGATAATTTTATATTTAATATTTTAAATTTAAATAAAAATAAAATAAAAATATTGAATGTCTAGCTGTATTACTTTTTTTGTTCAGGTTTGATCAAAATATAAATTTAACAATTGACAAATTCTTTTAAAACGGGAATCTTTTGCGGTCAAAGTCAATGCTTTTAAAATGAACACGTGTAAATCAATCGTTAAGTGTTTCTTTGTCGTTTGCAAGAATTATTAAAATGAACACGTGTAATTTGATTTGTTTGATTCATTTGGAGCATTCCGAGCATTTCTTTCGCTTTCTTACCGACATTGCATCAGTCCAAACGTTTCTTTTGTTTCTTATCTAAATATGATTAATTATTATTATTATTTTTTATTTCTGAACAGGATCATCAATTTTTGGTTTCTTATTTAAATATAATTAATTATTTTTTTCTAAAAAAAATAATATAGAAAAGCTCTGGCAAAATCCAGACATGGTAAGTGGGCAACTGTCCTGCTAGATGGGAGAGTTTAAGGCTGCTTTGGGCTCTTTTGCCCTAACCTTTTATCCGTTGGGCCTTGATCTCGGTTTGTTTTTTAGGCAGAGTTGGGCTTGGGCTTGTATAAATGTCACTGGGCTGTTCCCGGTGGTTGTTCTGTTTTTCCTTTTTTTTTTTCCCGGGAAAACCCTCGCCGGCCGCCTGGCCCTGCTCTCGTTTATCTTTCTAACTCCCTCTTTCCCTCGCCTCCTCCCTTCTCCTGTGAAGAAGAAGAATAAGAAGGCGGTAGTCTTCGTTTGGGAGGAGGAGTTATCGGCGGCGCTTTTCGTTCTTTTTTTGAAGAGAAAGATAAAGGATGGGAAGAAGATTAGGAGGCGGAAGGTCCCCCTCCTACTCTGTGCTTAACCAAAGGATTCTCCTCCGTCGAATCCAGTCGTGCCAGCACAACGCTCGCTCCACCGTCGATGAAATGGTGGAGCACCTTCAAACTAACTACCCTGATTACAGACGCATCAAGCGACAACCTTTAACCAGGAATGTCCGACAGGCCTTACAAGCTCTGCACCCTTGTTCCAAAAACACCCAAAAGTCCTCTCTTTCCGTTTCTGATTTCAAGTTTGATGATGATGGACGTGATGAACATGCCGTTGCACCTTCTTCTTCTTCTTCTCCTCCTCCTCCTTCGCGTTCTTGGAAGAAACCCAGGAGAACCGATGAGACTGAAGGAAGGTTACAGCGTATGGAGGATTTGCACCTTCAAAGGAGACAGAGTCAGCACCAGTCCGACTCCGAGTCAGACTCGGAGTCATCCTCTTCTTCCTCATCATCATCTTCATCTGAAGAAGAAGAAGATGGGGCAGTTTCAACTTCGGAAGATGCCATTTATGGCCAAAAAGAGGAGCCCAAATTTGATTTAATGAAATCAATGCTGCGACAAGGTTACACTCAATGCAACAGCTCAAAATGGAAGCTTGAAGAAAAGAATATCGAAATGGAGGTTGCATCTAATAAGCTTAGGAATAAGATTGATATGACCAATGCGAACAAAGTGAGTGCTGAATTGAAAGAGGAAACAAAGGTTTCAGCTTCTGTAGGCGCTGCTGCTGCTGATGGTGTGGAGGTGAAAGGGAAAGAGGGCCCAAGGTTCAGGGATTTGGGTGGGATGGGAGGAGTGTTGGAGGAGTTGAAGATGGAAGTCATTGTGCCTCTTTACCACCCACATTTGCCACGGTGGTTGGGAGTCAGGCCAATGGCTGGCATTTTGCTCCATGGGCCGCCTGGCTGCGGCAAGACCAAATTGGCCCATGCCATTGCCAATGAGACTGGTGTTCCTTTCTATAAAATTTCGGCTCCCGAGGTGGTTTCTGGTGTCTCAGGTATTCATCTTCTGATTTCTTTCTATACCTTTCCTTGTTGAATATGATAATTAGGCTGAGCACGATTCTTGGAGTTGTTGCATAGAGTTTGGATAAATGATATTACTTCGTTAATCATGACGGGAAGCTTTTGCCAAGGCAATGTATTTGCTAATAGTATATAGCTTCATTTTTAATTTCTCAGGTGCATCGGAAGAAAATATCAGGGAACTCTTCTCAAAAGCATACAGGACTGCCCCATCAATTGTATTTATTGATGAGATTGATGCTATTGCATCTAAAAGAGAAAATCTGCAGAGGGAGATGGAGCGCCGGATTGTCACTCAGTTAATGACCTGTATGGATGAGTCTCATAGACTTGTGCAACCAAACGATAAAGAGTCAAATTTGGAGAGCTCTGATTCCAAACCAGGTTATGTCCTTGTAATTGGAGCTACCAATAGACCTGATGCTGTTGACCCTGCACTACGGCGGCCTGGACGATTTGATCGTGAGATTGTTCTTGGTGTTCCGGATGAAATTGCCAGGCATGAGATCCTTTCTGTGCTTACACGTAATCTTAGACTTGAAGGCTCTTTCGATCTTTTGAAAATAGCTAGGGCAACACCAGGGTTTGTTGGAGCAGATTTGGCTGCCTTGGCTAACAAGGCTGGTAATCTTGCCATGAAGAGGATTATAGACCAAAGAAAGCATGAGTTTTCTAGAGAATCTATAGATGAGGAACAAGCTGATGAGTGGTGGAGGCAGCCTTGGTTGCCCGAGGAGATGGAAAAGCTCACCATCACTATGGCTGATTTTGAGGTAATTAAAGCTAAACCTCTTTATAGAGTTCTAATGAACTATAGAGTTACACTTGATGCTTTTATAATAGTTTGAAACTAAGGTGGTGTATTTCTGTATCTGTTATGCAGAAGTAATTCTTTTACATTGGAAGGTTTTATATGAAACTTATGCCCTTTTGTTAATGTATTTGCTTAATTTGGTCATGCCCTTTTGTTTTTCCTCTTTTTAATAAAGAAATGGAAAAATGTTTTACCTGCAGGAAGCAGCTAAAATGGTTCAACCCTCATCAAGAAGAGAGGGATTCTCTACAATTCCTAATGTTAAGTGGGAAGATGTTGGTGGTCTTGAATTCCTAAGGCAGGAGTTCGACCGTTACATAGTTAGGCGCATAAAATTTCCAGAGGATTATGCGGTAATTATAGATAGTTACTACCTCTTTATTCTCTCTCTCTCTCTCTCTCTCACACACACACACATATATATATATATATATATATATATATATATATCCTGTTCAAAAAAGAGGTACTAATAGACATTGAACATTGAAATGATTTAAAAGGAGTAGGATTAGCCTTCTTAACATGGTAAATGAAAGGAAGGCAACCATGGAAAAATTGGATAGAATGTCTGGAACATGTCTTACATGGTCTCCATTTTGGTTGACTTGCAGTCTCAGCGCAACTATAATCTAGGCCCATATCTACTTTGTCAGTCAGATTGCTATAGTAAATTCGCTTCTCAAATCTTTGAATTATTCACAATGTCAGGAATTTGGAGTGGACTTGGAGACAGGATTTTTGCTTTATGGACCACCAGGCTGTGGTAAAACTTTGATTGCAAAGGCTGTCGCTAACGAGGCTGGAGCCAATTTCATTCACATCAAGGTCAGTCTACAGCATATATTTCCACTTGTTTTCGATTTCTTGTTCACATTTTGTTTGTTAAAGATGATGTTAACTGGTACTTTAATTCTGTAAGCTAATTTTCCTATGTTTGTGTTACATTGAAATCTAATGATCATGAGTGCATTTGCTGATCAGGGCCCTGAACTTTTGAATAAATATGTTGGAGAAAGTGAGCTGGCAGTTCGGACGTTATTCAGCCGTGCTAGGACGTGTTCACCATGCATACTTTTTTTTGATGAGGTCTATGGTCCTCTATTTTTCCATTTCTAAATGAAAGAATTCTGGAGAAACTATTACTACTCCTAATATCTTGAGATTTGATATTTTTAAGGCCTTTCTGATAATGTGTAGGTGGATGCTTTGACCACAAAGCGTGGAAAAGAGGGGGGATGGGTTGTTGAGCGACTTCTGAACCAGGTTAGATAATCTGTAATGGCAATCTCTAAATGAACTCATGATCACCTTTTTATCTTTTCCGTATTACAAATTTTCAAATTGCAAAGAATGACATGGAAGCATCGATCATAATTGCAGTTACTCATAGAGTTAGATGGTGCAGATCAGCGGCGTGGTGTATATGTTATTGGTGCCACTAATAGGTAGAATCTGTTGTTTTCCATTTTTTGAACAGGGATCACCCCTTATCTTTTCTTTACTCAGTTTGGCTTTGGCATTTGTTTTGGCAGACCTGAGGTTATGGATCGTGCTGTCTTACGGCCTGGTAGGTTTGGCAAACTTCTCTATGTCCCTCTCCCCAATCCAGATGAACGTGGGTTGATCTTGAAAGCTCTTGCTAGGAAGAAGCCAATAGATGCCAGTGTCGATTTGAGTGCCCTTGGACGTATGGAGGCTTGTGAAAATTTAAGTGGGGCTGATCTTTCTGCACTGGTATGCCAGCATTTTATTTTTTTGCTTGAGTGAAGTTAACAATTGAAAACATCTTCTGAAACCTTTTGTGGGGGCTGGTTTTGCTGCATTGCTTCATCACTATTCTTGGAGATCAATTTCCATTAACTGCCATTAGGAAACAACTAACAGAATTTCCTTCTTTCGTTCTTGTTTTTTTTCCCCTTCAGCAGTAGTCAATTAGCCATGTATACATAGAAGCCTTGTTCTACATTAAAGTCCCAGAAATTATGTACTATGTAGGGACTGGTTTTTCCTGAAAGACTAATTTACCCTTTTGATGCTTCCTCATTAAACACAAGACATGTTAAGGCTAGCCCAGAATGTAAAACACTCTGCAAAAAAAACCCCTGACCTGTTTCACAATTCTAGACTTGAACTAAGTGTCTTATGCACATTGTACTTCTATAAGAACTTAAACCATAATCCTGAAACAAAATTGTAAAACTTTAATCAAATTGGGCTTGAAAACATTCAGATGAATGAAGCTGCAATGGCTGCTTTGGAAGAGAAACTCACATCAACTGGGATCTCAGAGACTTCATTGACAATCAAGACGTTCCATTTTGAACGAGCATTGAGTAAAATCTCACCCTCAGTCTCCGATAAGGTATATTTTATCTTCACTCACGCAATTATGGCTTCTGATGAAAAGATTCTTGATAGCATTCACTTGGTAATTCTGTAATTAACCTATTTTAATATCTTGATCATCTGGGAACAGCAAAAACAGTTCTACCAGGTATTGTCAGAGAGCTTTAAAGCAGCTTGAGAAGAGACAAATACCCTTTGTTATACCATTAGCAGGAGCTGTTATTGATGTCTGATACTGAGAATCGGATAGCAAAGAAGTTATTCTCAACATTAAGATGGATGGATGTGAATTGTTCAACTGTACTCTGTTTATATGTTTTTTTTTTGGCCTAATATACGAGTTTTGATGGGAACTCTTCATGAGGGAAAGGAATTTTGTGCCGGCACATTATGATTTTGTTAGTGGTGGAAGTAGTTTGCAGAAAATACAGCGGAGAAACATGTATTTACCCCTTTTAAGAAATGCGAAGGGACTTGTTGTATTAGTTCACCCTTTTGAATGTAAAACCATGACGAATTATACGTACCAAGATATAAACTTTAGCTTTTGTGTTTTTATTTTTAATAATTGAGAGAAGGGGATTCGACCTTTGCTCTTTAAGTAAGGGGTTCATGCATCAACCAATAAGTCAAATACTTGATAAACTTTATCTTTCAACTTCCCTTTTTCCTTTGAATCAATCAAGAAATTTAAAGGCAAATTGACTGCTGAATGTGGCATTCTTTTCTGCTGTATGATGAACTTGATACATCTGTAGATTTAGCTCTATTTTGAAAAGCTCGATATGTCTGTATAATCCAATATCAAGCTTGGAGTTCATGAAATTCATTTGCTCTATAAAAACCAAGCAATAAACCTAAATTTTCCAGCAGACATAATATGTATAGTTTTCCTCTATGGTCATGAAGTGATTGCAGTGAACTGCTATCCTAATTTTGCACTAATAAGCCCTTGAATCGACCCTATCAAGCCTACTATTGTCACAAGCAAGCAAACAGAGCTGAAACTCCTAAGAACGATCCATTTTCTGGTCCAGGGTTGAATTTTCTTCTGCACAAAGTACATTTCCACTGGAAAATATATAGCCAAGGGCCAAAAGTTCAATGCCCCGAGCACTCCTAAAACCTGGTTGAAGTATGGGAAGATCATTGCAAGAATAGTCGTGGATGCAACATAGGCTGTTCGAAAGCATATCTTGAAAAGATTAATCTGAAACGTAGGCAACAATGGGAGTTTGAATGTATAGAACTTATTCACAAATCCACTGCCTGGGAACTTCTCAGTAAACCATCTCTCCACAAATGCAAACACTGGCTGACTGTAAATCTGACAGGAAAAACAGGAGGTGAAACATGATTGTAAGCAACAGTATCAATCCCATTAACACTGCGAGATATGTTCCAAGATTTAAGGAATTGCAATCTAGCATGCACAAGTACCTGATATCCTCCCACCAGATGAAGAACAATGCAAGCATTAGCAAAATCAATGAGCCAGTAAGGCTCGTAAAATCCAAATCCTGTCAAGAGATTTCCAGGTGTGTTGTTGCCAAAGGCAGCATATCCGAAGCATCCACAACAGAGGTAGAAGAAGGTTGTTACAAAGATTGAAATCATTGAGGCCTTTTTCATGGTCTTGTTCTCTGGTGGAGGTGACCTCAAAGTATCCTTCATTCAAACAATTCTATGATTCAGTTTAACATCCCAGGTACGAGAGTGGTTTCTGCTTGAATGGTGAAAATTTCTTGTTTTTTGAAAGAAATGAAGCCATACCTGTATTTCTAGAAGAATGATTGAATATGGGTAGGCAAAAGCAATGTCTCCAAGTGCCTGGAATGATAACCATAGTTTATCAGCAATACTAGCAGCAGGCACTCCAGTTATACTCCCCTTAATCTCTCCATTTTCTGCCATTGGAAACATAAGTCTTAAATGAGTTCTATTGTCTGATAAACTCAGGATATCAAAAATAAAATATAACTTTTGAGTTATAGATTTTTGTTTGTTGTTTTGACTAAGTCAGATAGTTATATTAGTGCCATACAGATAGATAATTTACCAATTTCTTCTCAGGTCTCAATCAGTAATAGAAATATGAGATTGGAATGTCTGATGGGGCATCAGTAGGTTTGAATAAGTAACAGAAATGAGGAAATTTGAGTGCAAATTCACAGCTGTACCTATCACTTGTGCAAACCCAAGTCCAAATCCTATGAAAGAGTAAGTAAAAGACATGATTGCAGCAACCACTGAAAGCCATTCCATGTTGTGGAAATCTGGTATCTGTGACATTACAACCTGAACAGCTCCAAACAGCAGCATATAGGGAGTATCTCCATATGAACATGGAGCATTATGCCCTTCTCTGTGGTAACAGTTTGATTTCTGAATTGCTCTGTATTAGGCCAAAATGAAAAATAAACATAAAACCATTAATCTTCAGGATCCTTATTCCTTATCAATCTGAAGCCATTACAAATTAACAGTAAAGAAAAGTAGGGAAAAAGGAGAAAAGATAGAGTTGTGTCGACCTCAGGATTTCTTAAATACTAAATACAAAATCTACACTTTTCACTGCAAAGAGCTGATAATACGATGATATATGATGGGGTATAAGGGATTCACCAAGTACCTCATACAGGTTGAAGTTGTAATTACATAAGCAATATCAGTCCCGTACAGGCTCAAGTTTTGAAGCAAAGCACACAACCATGTCCGTTTTCTACCTGAACTATCAGTTAACCATATCAGACTTCACAGGATGATACCTACTAAAAGGATAAAAGCACTTCACTCGATCAGAGTTCCTATCATGGAAACTAGAGAGGGATTTTAACAAGAAGAAAGAAGAGTGAAAGTTTTGCTTTTAACTACCGAGATACAGTCTAACAGCATCCATGTAAGACTTGTTTCGTGTTCCATCGTTGGACCGATAACAATCAGAAAGAAGGAAGGCGGAAACATAGGTCATAGTAGCAAAAATGAGCAGGGCAGTAGGCCCTGCTATCCATCCTAGCTGTGAAGTACTCCATGCCAGGGACAGAACTCCAGAGCCGATGACAGCAGTGATTATGTGAGCAACGCAACTCCACAAGGTTCCTGATGAATCGAGTTCCCACACACACCGAAAGATTAATTTCAAAGGTTGGACGAAAAGAAAAGCATCAATAGTACTAAATGAAACGCAGTAGTCGTGAGAGCGCCATTACCAGTTCTTGCTGGATGACCATCATCGTCACAGCCGCCATTACTAAGCTCGAGGAAATGCTGAACTGCCATTGTATTCCAGTTCAAAGTAGGCGGTGGAATATTAATGAAGCACAAGCCCTTAAAAAAGCTGTCTATGGAGTACTATCTGTTACTTGTCTCTCTCAAATGGATTCACAACCCCTCCGTCTTTTGTTTGACTCCTTGACTTGAGTAAGTTATTTGATCACGGAAAAACACTTCAATGAGCGTCACTCATGAGGCGGTTTCTTCAATATAGACGACAAGATCCAGCTTATATAAACACTGCCCAATTTAGCAACTGCTTGAAGCAATTGTAAGAAAAGTGGAAAGGGAACTTTCAAATCTTAAAAGTTTTTCCTACTCACCTATCGTTCTTGATCATATGATGACATGGGCTACTTGGACAATTCAAGATAAACGTTTCTTTGCTTTCACTCTGGGTCCTCTCTCTTACTCCCTGGGCTCACTCCTCACTCTGCAAACCACAAAGTGAAAGGACCTCATATGTAGACGGTGAATTCTCAGAAATTGTGGTAAGAAATTAAAAAATGAGATGCAAGAGAGTGTAAGTTAATCGACACCCAAAAACACAATAATCTTACCAGCTAGAGGCTGGAAGAGATGAGCCTTGACCTTGAACCTATGTGTAGTAACTGCTTCACTAGCAGAAAATATTTTGTGTGGTCTTAAGCTAGTTTGCCTAACTGATTAGTTCTTGCCCTCCCACATACGTAATTAAGTAATGGGTTGTCATTCTTGTTGCAGTTCCTCTCACTGTTCCTATTACAATTTATTGATCGTATATGAGCCACAACATAGCTTTAGAATCTTAGGATTGGGAAGCAGAGGTAGGTGGGCGGTTAGTTAAAGTGAAAAACAAGGATCTAAATCAAGATCAGCTTAGTTTCCATGAAACTTTAGGTGCCACTCTTAATCGATAATCGCTCCATCACCACCTACCTTTCTTCGGGATCTTTCGTTCTTAGTACTGGTAACTTTCACTTGTTCCCTTACTACCTTTCGTTTTAGTTGAAACATTGAGAACTTTGATTCCAGCAGGCAACAAGCTTAGAATTCATGGCAAAGGTTTGTTGGAGGGGTAAAAAGCTATGTCGAAAGCCTAGACGAGATTAGTCATCCTAGTTGTTGCCTGTGGCTGTCGTATTTAAGCTGAAAATGAGAGACAATGAAAGGAGACCACGTAATCCGACAACATGCAATCATGTGAGAAGGGAATCTCTTCCTCATGGTTGTATTCACATTCTGCTTCACAGAAACCAGAAACAGATATGCGAAAAAGCATTTAATGATCTTTCTAAAAATACCCCACAGATTAATGTTCCCCTTGCTTTGCATTAATTACCAACAGCAGGTCCTTATCTAAAACATCCTCTCCCATTCTTGTGCAGATGGGGCTCCGGAGGCCTTATTGACTGTGAAACAAGAACAGATATATTCACTGCTTTTGCATTTGTTACATTTCCTTTTGATGGGATATCCCTGAATCCCCTATGATGAATGGGGAACTACTTATCAAAGTAATACTAAGATGTTTCATATGAAAAGAGAGGAAGAAAGAAAGAAAAGTCTGGTCATGCTCATGCTAGAATTGCTAAAGGTGTCAACGGACAAATTCTGCCGAATTTGCGGAGCAGGTGGGTGAGGTAAACAAAAGTTGATATAGAAGTTAGAAAAGGCCCCATGATTGCCCAATTCCCACACTAGTTGCAATTTCTGCTGTCTGTCCTGTCCTATGCATCGTAATAACTAATAATTCAATCAAAAGGGCCAAAGTTTTCAAAAGGGTCCTTGAATACAAATTGCTTGATGGTTTTGGTCCAAGAAGAAAACTCCAAAAATGAAAAATTTATCATGGCTCCACTTGAGCTGCTGATTTGAGCCCACTAGAAATGAAAGAATGGACCATTGTACAAAGTTTTCATGGTTTGGTGCTTGATTTCAGCCTGATCTAGATATTGACAGAAACTCTTTTTTTTTCTCTTTTCTTTTAAAGAGAAAAAACAAAAACCAAGATTAAGAAGAAGAAGCCATATATCCACACCTACATGAATGATGGATCTGTATACTCTTCTGATTCATACAAAGTAATTAAAGAGAGAAAAAGAGTAGGAAATTTAGATCATACTTGATGCTAGAAGCAGAGGTGATGATATAGGCGAGTGCATTCCCATACAAGCTCTCTTGTGCAATTACTCCACACACTTTGTGGCTCTTCTCTCCTGCATGCATAATGTTTCTTTTCCATTACTTTTTCCTTCATACATGTATATATTCACCAAAAGTACTCGAAGTTGGAAAAAAAACCCATCAACCTTTCAATGTAGAAGAAGACAGAAACCATGAATGCTTAACCACTATAAATCACAAATGGCACTGGTCGAGATGTGGAGTAAAGCATTTGTTATTTTGCTTCACTATTTAACATATATTCTATCTACTCCATTACCAGAATATATTAATCTAAAACATGTCGATATATATATATATATTCATCTTATTCTAAACAAACGAATCAGAGAATATTGGCTTGTATCAAACAGACAAATACCACAGAAAAAGAATGCAGACGGAACAAGTGAACAGTATAAAAAGAGCATAAAAAGAAATATTTCTTGCATCAGACCCCCACAAACTTGCAAGAGTAGTCAAAGTAATGAAGTTTAGCGCAAGAAGCAATCTTGTCTTATATATAGACTAGTGTAATAGTAGTATCTAGCATGATTTGAGCAATGTTTACAGGTCACAAATCAAGCGGCTATTGAGCAAAAAATACAAATCATAGGGCTCTCTACGTGCAGATTCCTTACACTAATCGTCTGTCACACTTTATATTTCTTTAAATAATAACAAACTGGGCCAAATAGAGTAGAGTTAAAGTGCAAGGTGTGCGTCAAAACTGATGGTGAAACAAGGTAAAGGTAAAAAAAAGTAGGGGGAAAACGTGAAACCACTGCTTTTTTTGCTTACCCAAATACAATTTGACAGCATCCATGTAAGATTTGATTCTGATGGGACCATGTTCAGGGTCAGGATACATGTAGCAGTCACATAGGAGGTTGGTAGAAACAAGGGTTATGCCTGCAAAGACAAGCATGGACATGGGGCCTGCAATCCATCCTAGCTGAGCAGTGCTCCACGCAAGAGATAGAACTCCTGCCCCTATCACTCCTGTTATGACGTGTGCTGTTGCAGTCCAAAGAGTCCCTTCAGAAGATGTCAAAAGTAAATTAAAAAAATTTAGCCCCAGAATATGGAAAAAGATAAACAAAGTGTATTTATTATGTATAATTCAAATGGTTAGCCAAAACCCAAAGTAGATTAGGCATGGGCAAGAGCTAGAACTATGGGAACTGGAATCATTGATTGCTTTATGAAAGATCCAAATGAAGTAGTTGAAAATCTGCCTACTCTTTACTAGGCAAATTTGGGCAGTTTTTCCACCACAAACTAATAGTAATAAAAAGAAGATTAGGCAGATTGTACCAAAATCTGGTTCTTTGTAATTGCCACAAAGTTAGCAGTCAATTCTTAAGCCTCTTTTTTTTCTTTATTATCATATTCAATTCTCACAGGTTCAAGCTGCAGTAATCATCATGTATATGGGCATTGTACATGCCTGCCCCTCTAGAAGTCTATTACCAGATGTACAAAAAAAGACATGCATGTACAAGACAGATGTAAAAGGTTCAGTTCTCTAATTACCATTATGTAGACTTACTTGTTCATGAATGACGAACCATTTGCTATAAGACAACATCCCAATATTGGAAGCAGTGAGTGAAAATTCATGACAACGATGATGACTTGTACTAAACTTGTAATGCTGTAATGTTTGAAATATGGTAGGGCGGCTTATGTCATTATCAAAGGTTACTATCTAACTTGATACTTGCGTGTTTGGAAAACTCAAATATCTCTCTTTCAAACTGCAACTACCATTCAAGCAACTAACTAAAAACACATTTGCAGAATCAACTAACGGTTTCGTACATTAAGCACTTTTCCCTTTTTTGGCTGAAATCACAGTAACTTGAATAAGGAAAAAACCCTTTCTCCTTGAAAGACGACAGCAGTTAAAGTGGCAGAACAAAAGATGAAATGATTGATCAGAAAACAAATCAAAATGGTCTCATGTGTTCTATCTCCTTGCAATGTTTTCCAATACAAATTGGAGACATGAAAGCAATGAACTGTATATCCTTAACAGTCACCAGGAAAAAGAAGGAAGGAAGAAAGAAAAGGGTCATCAGTTAAAGAATACCTGTTCTTTCGACAGGCCATGCTGATACCTCAGTACTTGAGGAAGAACTTGCCAGCAATGGAGACTGGTTGTCTTCTCCTTCTTCCCCCATGTTTCTTATTCAACCAAGAACTGTCTTTTCGAACAGAAATGCTCGAGAATGAAAGGAAAGAGAAGTTAACGAGAGAAAAGGCAGACTGACAGGCTAAAGCAAGGTGGTTATAGGCAGTTGATAAAAGTAATACGATGTACATCGAATCATCTGAATATGATGATTGCTCAAAAGTTCCTTTTATCTCATTGAACCTTAAACTATATCAATTAAGTGAAGAAATGTCAGACATGTTGAAGGTTTGGTAAGGTTAGTGAGACCAGATTTTTTAGTTTGACAAGATCAGCAATCCAAGCCACCTTAGATGTTTGAACACTATGAACATCACATATATATATTATATATATATATATATTTCTGTCATTGTCAAGTAAAATGTCAATTAACTCAACTACTCAAGCAGTCAGTCCAGCTCCTGTATGATAGTCCCTTCACATGTCTACTAGTCTTATACAGATTGAGAAAGAAAGTCAGACTGATTTGTCATTTGCTTTTTCCTTTTTTTGTTTTTCCCTTTTTGTTGCATCAATTTATATGACAAAATTCGCCTTAAATACATAAGAAATACATAAGTGTTAAAGTTGTGTGATTGGCTCTGTGGGTGTTGGGCAGGCAAAGGCGACTTTGGGTCCAAACCTTAACTTTTTGAGCCCTTGCCCTGCGGTTGAATCAAGTTTGGGTTAAAATTGGGCTTGGTCCATGAGATATTTGGTTCATTCATCAAGTTAGTTCACCTTTTTTTTTCCTTCATTATAAGAGCTTAGTTTGCATTTTGGTTTTACATTAACCTCAAATTCTCATGAATATCCTCAGCAGAAAGAAAGCCACTGGTGTTTGACATGAAAGTTATACATTTTTGACAGGAGAGGCAGTGTTTTAAGTCACCTGTTGGTTTCTGCACAAATTGAAAAAGTTTTAACAATTTTCATCCATATTATAGGCAGTAGATTCATATCTCAATGCCATTCTAGTTAAGATCAATGGAGGGTTCAATTCCTGGCTATGAATCCTTCTGCAGTATACAAAAGTGCTAGAAAATTAAAACCAAGGATTTCATTACAAGCAATTCCGCAGTGAAGCAAAGGGAAGGCTGTTCAAAAGAATTAGAATTACATAAGATCAAAATTCAAAGAATCCTTCTTCCTACGGTATACGTAGTCTCTAATTCGCCATCTGCGCAGATGTTGGCATCAAATGCAGAAGAACATAATGAGCAAGACACTCGTTCAATAATATTAAGTGAACAAGCATAAGCAACTGGAAAAAAATGGAATATTCTGTGAACAAAGGTATTTACAGCAGCATGTGGGACGAACTTCTTTGGAATCCACCGCCTTTCTCTCTCTAGGTTCAAAATTCCACCCCTTAATTTCTCGATTGTTTCATTGATTACGTTTTTGGTCGCTTGCTTTCGCCTGTAACATTGAATCAATTAAAGTACAGTAACTACAAGAAAGTCCGTACTATATACCAAAACAATAACAGCCATGAAAGAGAAACCAAAAGAGAGATTTGGAGCAGTTAAATGGAAGAACTGACCAGTTGATAAAGGATCTTCGTGTACAAAGAAACTTGCAGCTACTATCAGATAGCAAAGAATAAGCATTAATCCTTTGAAGTAGTTAGATGTTCCCTCCTGCAGACAAAAACAAAAAAAGAGTTAACTTCATTTACTTCCCACTGCCTTTCAGCTAAATTAGTCTTCCGAGTTGCATTTTCTTTTTCTTTTGCATTTTTCAAGATTGCTTTCATTCTTGATTACGATACCCATTACTAGAGTAGAAAGCATTCTTTTCCTAAGTTCTTGATATACCAACCTGCAGAAAGAAGGCTACAACTATAACAGTTATAAACAGGGTTGCTGTCTCAAAAAGCTGGAAGTTCAAGTCCATTTTACACCCCATCATCCACCCAATAACCACACAAAAGGGAATCTGCAGATTCAACAAGATAACCAAGGCAAAACAAACAAATTAACAATACTAACATATTAACCATAAAAAAAAGAAAAAAAAGAAAAAAGAAAGAATAAAATGTCAGAAGCTCCAATCAAGCAAACAGAAATAAAATGACACATTGCAGCCAAGCATCATCACCAGCTTTTTGCAATTTCAATCAAAGAATCTGCCTATTTGCTACCAAAGCCAACAAGTTGCAACTATTCATGGCAAAGAAGAAACATGGAAATCTTCAAAAGTATCAGCCAACATAACTTGGTAGGTTTTGGTATTAAACAAAGACATGATCAAATCCGTTACATGAGCAACAGCCAGGGGCATCTCTGGTAAGATCTTGATAATTATAAACAAATTAAACTTTGCACTGGTCATATATAATGAGTGGAAATTGCTAAATAATTGACAATAATGAGTCACCCCTAACTAAGGGACCACATATTATATGAACGGAATACGAGCTTCAGTACTTGGTGCTGACTACTAAGGCAATTGAAGAATAAAGTCAAAAAGTAATTCCAACAAATCCTGACATTAGGAAGTGTATGACATAGTGTAATATCATCAATACAAAATGGGCACATCCAATGTACAGCACCTACCCCAAACATGGAAATCTGAGTTGATGACCCTATTGCCACTCCCAAGGATATGTCCTGCAAAGAAATTTAATTAATTAGCAAGATATATAGATTTTACACAATGAAAGTTCAGAGAATCACTTACAAGCTTGTCTTTCATGGCAAACATAATAGCACTTGCATGCTCTGCAGCATTCCCAATAATGGGGAGCAAGATAACACTAATAAAGGCAATTGGCACATCCCATGCCTCAGATGCCCCCTGAGAAAGAACAATCAGACAAGAGAATGATCATGTATCATACAAAATCAATTGGCATATACCCTTAAGAATATAATTTAAAAAAAAAAAAGCAAATCTTGAAAACTTGCTAACTAATAACATCTGCTACTAACAACAGCAGATGCAGACCTTCACCAATTTTACATGCTATTTAAATCAGGGATCCATGTTCAGATTGGTTTAACTATATCCCTAAAGTATGCATCAAATCTAAGGGAAATCCATTCCTTGTGCAGATTCAGACCCACCCTACCAACCATTTGCTCCTAAAAATGACACCAGTGGATGCATATCATAACACCAGTATTTTAACACCAGTGGACAATGTAACATGCACTGATTAATTTGGTAGTGGCTCCGAATTTAAACAGTTGTTTCTTTGAGTGACTGATGATCTCAAATATTTTAAGCTATCCCTAAGAAGAGGAAAGATTAAGAACCAAATGTTACCTGTATGGTGTCAACCAAATAATCTGATAGGATAGAGATCCAAGCAGTCATGATTGCAAGCCAAATAATTGATTCCCATTTCGAGATCTCAGGAGCTTCATCATCATCATCTGACTGCTCCTCATTCTGACTTCCTTCCTGATATCACACCATTTGCCAGACCACTGATTATTCTACAAAAAATGATTGGCGACGGAAAAACAAGACAAACAGTTGTTATATTCAAAAGATAACAATAACAATATAACCAACCTCATCAATAGGGACGTAGAGATCTTTTTGACTCTTTAACTGGAAAACTAGGTAGGCAGCATAGGCTAGAAGCATAATACAACTGCTAAATCTTGAAAGAGCCAACTCTGACTTCCCATCATGCCGTTCTGTGTGTGTGGAGTGGAGGACTGCTGGGAAGAGTAGGCCCATGACTGCCATTAACAGCAGTCCTGAATTGACAACAGCTGTGGCCTGAAGGCAATAGTTCAGATTAGAGCAATCAAATAAGAAAAAATAGCAGAAATAAAATCTGCCAATATGCTAATATCATTACCTTGCTAAAAACCTGTTCCTTTCTATGATGTACAAGCCCACCACAAAAGAATGCACATCCAAGAACAAGCAGCATGTTTGACAAAATTGAGCCCAACAATGACAGCTGAACAACACGTATCATTCCAATTTTCAGTGCATAAATTGAAATAATCAGTTCTGTTGCATTCCCAAATGTAGCATTTAGAAGACCACCAACTGCAATTCATTTCAATATTAAAGACCATTACTGACATAAAATTGGTAAATAGCTAATAGACAGAAGATATTGAAGCTGATTTATGCCAGAGACTAAATACATATATTTCAGAGGCAAGCCTAGAGATAATGTAAGACGTGCTAGTGTCGGTTAGGTCAATAGTAAAAGCTTAAAATGAAAGAAGCACCCAATGGCTAATGAGGAAAATAACAAAAATCTCAGGAAATGGAGGGAGGATGGTTGGAAGATCTGAGCTTTGGATCACTGACCAAAACCGTCCTCTGATCAAGTTGGCATACCACCACCATCTCCCATGAAATAAAAGGGAGGAGTAGGAGGTCAAAATGAGCATTGCCAAATGGTGCTAACAAGACAGACTCTGAAGGCACTTCGGCAAGCAATTTAAAATCAACAAAACTAGTTGCCAAATCCAGATAATAAAAAAAAATCCATAAGAATAATTTTTTTTTAAAAAAAAAAATACCTGTAGGTCCAGTGAAGAAAGCTAACTGCCTGAATTCAATCAAATGAAAAAGTAATGTCAGGTGCCAATAGAACAACCGGTAGCATCAAAAGAGCAAATTCAATGAAAGAACATGAATCCTTACTCAGTAGCATAACCCAAACGCTCTGCCAAAGGTGTTATACCTAGTAAGCTTAGAAAGAAGACCCACCCCTGCAATCCACCTCAGCAATTCAACAACTTATATAAAAAAGTACACAAGCAAGGAAAGAGCTCAAAAATAGAACTCACATTATGAGCAGTCGTTTTATGAACCAGGATAGCTAGAGGCCCAAAAGGCATGAGCAAGTTGAGTTTATTCGAGAAAACTACAGTCTTTATGCTCTTATAGACACCATTCCTTATCGTTTTCCTACCACCAACTGGCAAACTACTAGAAAGTGATACTTGTTCAATTGAATCAGTAGAATGTGCCTTCCGAGCATCCATTTCCGGGTTATAGAGGCACTCATCATCGAGATCATCCATTGAACTATGATCTAGTGATCCCATCTGCTAGAGTAAGCATCTTTTCATTAGAAATGCAGACTACAATACACTCAAAAGAATTAGCAACTCAAAATGCATATTCCCCCAACCAAAAGAAGGGTGAAGAAAAACAAAAAGAGTGCTACAAGAGAATGGACAAGGGTAAAGTATTAAAAACGAAGAATTGCGTACTTCAAGGTGGGATACGACCCCCATTTGCAGCTTGTAATCCATCTTCACGTATCAAAAGAGCAAGGAGTTCTCCACAGCCATTAACATAAAAAGCATCACAAAATCATGCGCTTGGTTTCTAAATTCCTCAAGGTCTATATATCATAAGCACAACTGAAATTTGTGCAAAAATAACCCAAAAAAAAAGTATAATATTAGCAAGCATGCTTAACATAACCAGAAATCGCAAAAAAGTAATACAATTCCAAATCAAGATCTCATCTTTCATTCGCCTACTATACTTGTATATCAATTCATACTACAATAAAATCAAACTTGAGATTTCGATTACCAAGCCTTATATGCATCTAACAGAAACATACAGCATCGAATCAATCCCTGAAAATATTAAAGGATTCAATTCCAGACAATCAAACGCATAAAACGAAATAAAGAAAGAAACTTTCCATCTTCTTTTTCTTCAAGTGCAGGAATTGCATCAAATATCAATGCCAACACCTAAGAAACAATCCCAGAAACAGAAACACCAACAGAAGACCTCTAACGTCAACGGATCTGAGAAAGAACTAACCTTTATTGCAAATCTTTGCAAGCCCTCACAAGGGTATCAATCAGAAACCCCCAGAAACCAAAAAAATTCAATACTTTTCTTGACCGAAAAGAAAAAAAATGGTCTTTTTTTTTCTTTTGGTAAGAAAAAAACAGAAACCCAAGGGCAAAGGCGACCGTACGAATTAGACCAGATTCTAGATTTTAAGCACAGTTTGGTCGGTATTTGTAGTTTAGTAACTTTTGGTACCCCTTTTCTCCGTAGATTTAAGATTGAAAAAACAAAGAAAAAAAATAATAATGTGATAAAGGGGAGATGGGGCAAAGACAGAATTGAGTTGAACCTCCACTAACAATAGATTTAGATTGGAAAAGAAAGGTAAAAATCCATGTGTCGTTCCTGACCCTATTCCTATTTTTAATATTAGTAAGTAATATTTAATCTTTTTTCACTAATAAAAAAATGTAAAACAAAATAGAAAATGTCTGAAAAGGAGATCCATTTGCCCTTTTTAGCCTGTTTTTAAAATATCTTCGGGTTTGGGTTTGGAGGGAGTGGTGTAGCTGTTCCCACTTCTGCTCCCCTTCCAGGAACTTTCGCTCGGCCTGCTTTGATTTGTGCTAAGCTTCGTGGACGCCATTTTCAATTCATTAATCATTAATCAATCACACCATTATTCATTCATTGTTTTGTCTTTTGCTTCTTACGACTTTCCTTGTCCTTCATTCATTCATTATTCCTGCTGCCCACCCCTTTTTGGTTAGAATATTTTGGTTTTTGAACGGTCAAACAGGCTTCTTCATCGTATCTGTAACACTATTGGATTAAACCCATTGCACGGTACATGTACAGATAGTGGGAGAAAATAAGCCAGGCTTGCTGGCTGATGCAGGCGGGCACTTGGAAAAAACAAGCACGTACACCTACATGTCAATTCATTGTTGTCATTTTCTTTCACAATCTGCTGTTTTCATTTGATTGAACCTTTATGAATTTGAAGAAAAAATATGTAAACAAAGGTCATGTTCTTGCTACGTTTGTAAAGCTTTATGAAAAGTTCCATGCAATGAATGCACCGAGTTTTATTTCTGTTGATCTGAAACAGTCACCGGACTGCAGGGCATAGTAAGATATTTGCTGTCAACACAATAATAGCAATCGTACAAGATAAAATCAGTGAGATTCTATTAGATTACCATTACGATTACTATTACGATGCAGTTAAATTGGTTCTTTGCCGAAACATCAAGTCTAGAATCAATGTTTTCCCTAAGTAACAAACCTTCCCTAGTTGCTAAAGAAAAGCAGACAGAAATAATGCAACAGGGATTTTTGTCTGTCCATGGAAAGAGATTAGCAGGGCAGCCACCAGCTTCCCATCCCAAGTCATCTAACAGCCCTCTGGTTTGTTGTTCTTGCGACTACTTTCCTGGACAGGTCTTCACTGATCTGCTACACTTTGATTCTCAAATTACTTCAAGTTTTAACAGATTTTTGTGAATTCTGATCGACTTATCTTATACTACATACATTAAAGACAGAAGATTTTTCTGATCGACTTATCTTATACTACATACATTAAAGACAGAAGATTTTTCTTACATTCCTATATACAGATAAGATTTTCCATATACATCTGGAGAAGTCTTAAGAGAACAGAGAATAGACCTCGGCTCCCGTAAAGAGGAGCACTACTCGTTATGCTAGCTAACATGTGTGATGAATGATAGTAGCATAATAATCCATCACCTCTTTCTTCTTGTAGGTTTAGAATTCTACTCCTAAGTAATACCACAGCTTCAATCGATCCTGTTGTTGGTTGCTTATCATCTGCAAAATCTATGAGCGGTTCGATTAGTATGAAGCATGGCTTAAACAATGGCAGGCAGCAGCTATGAAGGCAAACCCAGAAAAGGAGAGAATCATATCAGGCGGACAAAGTGGCTAACCAGGAGGAAGGGTCTTCATGTACAAAGTAACTTGCAGACACTATCAGATAGCTGAAAAGAAGCATTAGTCCCTTGAAGTAATTGGCAGTTCCTTCCTGGAAACAACACATGGTGTAGGTTGAATTACATATTTAACAGAAGAAAGAGTGATGGAGAAACATTGATAGACCTCTTCTCTGACTATCCCTTTGATTTTACCATATTCTAGACTAGAGCTGCAGTCTTCTCTCTTCAGAGTTAGTACATCTTTTTATTTATTCTTATTACTTTTTCCAGTTGGGCTCTTGACATACATACCTGCATCAAGAAGGCTACAAATAGAACAGTCATGACCAGAGTTGCTGTCTTGAAAAGTTGAAAGTTTAAGTCCACCGGGCGCTCAAATATCCATCCGATAACAACTAACAAGGGAATCTGTGGTAAACAATAATGCAAATTTCAGATACATGCTAGGCAAAAAGAACAACAACAGCAGATTTGCAGTTAAAACAAGATAAATGATCAAGCATTCAAACGATGCAACATGGGAACAACCCAAGTTCCCTGTATGAGCTACTAAAGGCTATGGTAGAGGGGCATCTTTGATCATTTCCTGATACATCAGAAAGAAACAACACTGTTGTTTGACTTCTGAACGCAAACTACACGTTCACAAAGGAACTTTTGTGAGATGAAAATCACCTACCCAAAGCATGGAAATCTGCGTTGATGACCCTATTGCTACTCCCAAAGACACATCCTGCAGAGAAATTCAATTAAACTGGAAACGATAAGCTGCAAAAATTTTCAGAAATGGAAAGAAAAATCCCTCACAAGTTTGTTTTTCATGGCAAACATGACTGAGGTTGTAACTGCTGCGGTGTTCCCACCTATGGGAAGCAAGATAACAGTAATAAAAGCGACCGGTACACCCCAAGCCAGAGATGCTTCCTGCAAAAACCAGCAATCAAGACAAAGGTCATCTGTCTTGGAAGAAAGATCTACAAAATATTTTAAGAAAAGGTGATCAGCATATATTACCTCTATGGCATCAACCAGATACTCCGAAAGGATAGAGATCGCAGCTGCCATAAATGCAAGCCAGATCACTGATTCCCATTTAGAGATCTCTGGGGCTTCTTCATCATCATCTAAGTTGTCTCCATTCTGACTTTCTTCCTGATTTCATACCATTTGTCAAACCTCTAACTACTACTATGTCAAAAGAATGGAAGAGAAAAGAGAAAATTAACACTAGGGATGATGGATCACCAGATCATTTAGATTCTTTAACTGGAAAACGATATAGGCAATATAGGCTGGAAGCATGATACAACCACTAAATCTTGAGAGAGCCAACTCTGATATCCCCAAATGCACTTCCTTGTGTGTGCTATGGAGGAATGCTGGGAGCAGTAGGTCCATGACCGCCATCAACAGCAGTCCTGAATTGACAACAGCTGTCGGCTGCATGCAAGTTTAGCTTAGCGTTTGGATGAATAAAAAGTAAACAAAGGAACTGAAAGAAAATCAGAAAGAAATGGCAATATATTAACCTTGCTGAAAACCTGCTCCTTTCTAACAATCCCACCAAAGAAGAATGCACATTCCAGAACAAACAACAGGTTTGACAGAAGTGAGCCACGCAATGCAAGCTGAACAACATGTATCTTTCCAGTTCTCAGTGCATAGATTGATATAATCAGCTCTGTTGCATTCCCGAATGCAGCATTTAGAAGACCCCCGACTGCAAATTTTCATCTCAAAATATCAACTAATACTTGAGGAACAAACTGAAGTTGGCCAGAAACTAGATGTGGATGTTTCTGCAACAAGCACTGATATTGATGTGAGATCCTGTAGAACAAATAAACAATACCTGTAGGTCCACTGTAAAAAGCCAACTGCCTTCGATGAGAGCAAACAAAAATTCAATGTTAGCTTCTAAACCAAACAACCTTTTCTGAAATCGGAAAAGAGTAATTTACAGGGAAAGAACATCAGAATCCTTACTCTGTAGTATAACCTAAACGCTCAGCCAAAGGCATTATACCCAATAAGCCAAAAATAAAGACCCAACCCTGTGATCCAATTCAGCAAATATCAATGGCATGCACATTACCGTACCACTCTATCAACAAAGAAAAGTGTATGATACATATAAAAACTTACATTCTGACCAGTCGTTTTCTGGACGACGATTGCTAGAGGCCCAAAGGGAATCAGCAAGTTGAATTTCTTTGACAGAACTACAGTTTTTATACTCTTGTACACGCCTCTACCTCTACCACCATCTGGCAAACTAACAGAAAATGATTCTTGTTGATCTACAGCATTAACAGAATGTCGAGCATCCCTTCCCAGGTTGTCATCAACCTCATGCGTGGACCTGTCATCTAGTGATTGCATCTGCTACATCACGCATCAACCAGAGATTAGAAACCAACACCACCTCAGCAACTCAAACTGCAGACTGTGTATTGTTTTCTGCACTAAAATACTTACTTCAAGGTGGGATTTGACCCCAAATATTTGCAGCTTGTAATCCATCTTCTTGTGTTTAAATTTAATAATACCAGGATTAGTTCCCTATCCCTGCTGATTAAAGGAGCACCCCTCATTCATTCGCTTCAGTTTCATGGTTTTTCAGTTCTCATCAATGTCTAACTTTTTCATTTTTGAATATATAAAATCATCACTCACGATCTAACGCAGATCATCACGACTAACTTTCAAAAGAAACTCATCGAACATAACCAAAAACATAGCAAATATGCCGAAGATAATCCAATGATATTTCAAATCTAGTAAAGGAATTAAAACCAAGCTTCGGAACTGTAGTTACTAATTCTTCAATGGAAAGGTATTCGACAACATCAAATCAATCCTCTCGAAATGCAATCTTAAAGGAATAAATTAACTCCAAGCAATCAAAAAGCATGCATGTAAAAGCAAACAGTATAAGATTAACACAATCAAAGCACGAAGAACAATTGTTTTTCTTTTTTTTTTTTGTCATTTTTGACAACTACCTTTTCAAGTGCACAAATTGCAAGCCACACGTTTCCTACCATCACTCCTACTCCTGCTCAAACTCAAACTCAAATCACTCCCTAAAATGATCCACCCATTACCCTTACCTTGCTGACTTAGTCAACCCATATGCAAAAGCCAAAGTGGTAAAACAGCAGTCTTTTTTTTTGGAAAGGCAGATCTAAAGTAGCAGTCTTGGTCATGTAGTATATACAATTATGAAAGAACAGACTACCGTAGCAAAGCAAAACCAGCAGCCGTATTGGCCAATGGCCGCGCAGAACGTAGCATTTGCATGGAACGCGTAGATCAACTTTGCCACATGAAACATGAAACCAAACCTGCTTGTCAGATTTATGTTTTTACCTTCCTAAAGGAATCAACGTAGACCCTTCTGCTGGAACAAGAACACCTTGGCGATATTGGACTAAACACATGTAAAACTGCCCTGTCCCAGCGAGAATAGCTTGCTTGCTGCATGCACCAAGGTTCAAGGTGGTTTGCTTTTTCCTTGAGATATGAGAATGGGATGTCTTAAATCAAACTCCGAGTTAAACAGCAGAAACATGGTTTTAAAGTTGGATTCTTTTCACAAATACCCCTCATATTTGAGGTATTTTTGATAATAACCTTATTTTGTAATTTTAACTATTTTTAATCAAAAGAAATTAATTATAGACAAAATTACCTTTAGTGAAACCGATCTATATGTTTAGGTCTGTGCTTCCAATCTATTCATATTCTTTGAGCTTTCCTTGCCAGACCCTTCGTATTTGAAGTATTTTTTACTATAAAGAAAAACCTTTAAGCATTTTGAAACAATTTTTACTACACGAAGAAAAATCTTTGAGCATTTTGAGTATTTTTATACATTTTCGAGTAAGTTTTTATCTATGAAGAAAAACCTTTGAGCATTTTTCGTGCAGTAGACGTATTTGTTGATTATGCTGTTAAATGAAATATGGTGTAATATTTGAAGTTGTTGATTTTATTAAATGAAATTTAGTAGTTTTGGTGGTTTTTAGGCATTACATAACTGATTTTTGGACATCACGTGCTTAGTTTTTAGGTATTGCGTTACTGATTTGTAGATAATGCGTGACTGATTTTTATATATTGCATTATTGGTTGATATGGTATTACGTGACTGGTTGATATGCATTACGTAATTGGTTAGTAAAACATTACGTAAATAGTTAGTAAGACATTACGTGACTTAAGGCATTACCTAAAAATTAGTCACGCAATATCTAAAATCAGTTACGCAATGCCTAAAAATTAGATACGCTATAATTAAGTTATGCAATGTCTAAAAATCAGTCTTGCAATATTTAAAAACCAATGACATAATGTTTAAAAACTAATAATACAATACCTAGTAACTAAATTGTCAAAGCCATACAATATTTTAATTTACATATATGTTTAATCAATTTCAACCCCTCAACTTTGAGGTTTTATGAATAAACCAATAAACCTAAGAACGTAAAACATATACCTTGATGTCATCTCTACTCTTTGGGATGACAACAAAGAGTCGGATGGCGAGATAAATCGTATTTGGCAAGAGAGAAATCAAGATTTAATTTTAAAATTTTTGTCTAGATGGCAGGATAGAGAAAACTGAAACCATTTTAATTTGTCTGAAATTGGTTAAAAAGTATTGTTGTCAAGTTATGTAAAAAATTGATTAAAAATAGTTAAAATTATAATGAAGTGTTATGAAAAAATAACTTAAAAGAACAAATAAAGATAACTTGAAAGAATAATTAAAGAAAAGAAAGAAAATATTTAAAAGAGATTTTATTGAAGTATGTGATTACAAATGAACCGAGGGGCCTATTTATAGGCAATTAACCCCCTTATCTTGATAGAGTTTACAAGATGAAGATAACACTTAGGGATAAGATAGATTAAATCTTAATCCAACTTAATTTACATCAAATCTAGATATAGATAACATAAATGGATATTTACAAAATATTCATAACACTCTCCTTTAAATATCCATTATATTAAAAATATGTCTCATAAAACCTTATAAGGAAAAAACCTCATGGGAAAAAATCAGAGCAAAGGAAAGAGAGTACATAATTCTTTTCAAAAATACGCTTTTGAAATATTGCCTCATTAAAAACTTTATCAAGAAAAACTAAGTGAGAAAACCTTGATGAAAAGAGTATAATGCATATTTTACTTCCACTGCATTATTTAAAATATTTAAAACAACGTATTCCAATTTTTTGTACCAATTTTTTGAATGTTGCAGTAGGAAGGGCTTTAGTAAATAAATATGCTAGATTGTCATTTGAACGAATTTGTTGAACACTAATATCACCATTTTCTTAGAGATCATGAATGGAGAAGAATTTTGGTAAAATATGTTTTGTTCGATCGCCTTTAATATATCCTTCTTTTTACTGTGCTATACAAGCAGTATTATCTTCGTATAATATTGTTGGAATTTCTTTTTTAGTTGACAAGCTGCACACTTCTCGGATATGTTGAGTTAGAGATCTTAACTATATACATTCATGACTTGCCTCGTGAATTGTTAAAATTTTTGCATGGTTAGAAGAAGTAGCAACTAAAGTTTGTTTTACAGAATGTCATGAAATAGTCGTATCTGCATATGTGAATAAGTAACCTATCTAGGATCGAGCTTTGTGTGAATCTAATAAATATTTTGCATTTGCATAACCAATTAAATATGATTTTATTGCATTTGAATAATATAAGCTCATATCCATTGTTCCTTAGAGATATCGAAGTATATGTTTAATTTTATTTTAATGTCTTCGAGTTAGAGAAGAACCATATTTTGCTAATAAATTCATAGCAAATGATATATCAGGTCGTGTATTGGTAGCAAGATACATTAATACTCAAATTACATTAAGATATGATATTTCAGGATCAAGAAGTTTTTCGTTATCCTCATGAGGTTGGAAATGGTTTTTTTTCATATCTAAAGATCTTACAACCATTAGTGAACTCAATGGATGTGCTTTGCTCATATAAAATCGTTTTAGCACTTTCGTTATATAATTAGATTGATGGACAAAAATTTCATTTGTCAAGTGTTCAATATGAAGACCCACACAAAACTTTATTTTTCTAAAATTTGTCATCTCAAATTCTTTCTTTAAATAATCCACGGTTTTTTTATAACTCTTCAGGAGTTTCAATAATATTTAGATCATCAACATAAACAGCAATTATCACAAATTCAAATCAGAATATTTTTATAAAAACACATGGGCATATAGGGTCATTTTTATAGCCTTCTTTCGATAAATATTCACTAAGATAATTATACAACATGCATCCGGATTGTTTTAATCCATATAAAAATTTATTTAATTCGATCGAATAAATCTCCTAGGAATTCAAATTTTGTGTTTTAAGCAACTTAAAAAAGGCAGTCAATAATTGAAATATTGTCCTTTTTCATCATCAAAAGGTTTCTTCCAAGTTGTATTAATATAGAAATTGATAACAGAAAAAGTATTAATGGAGAAATAAAGAAATCAAAAGAAAAAAACATTAAGTTTATACCATTAAAAGGTGCAACACTCGTCTACGAAACACTGGTACTATGTAGTCCACTATAGAAACAAAATTAATCTTTCTATTGAGAATTAATTCATGCTTTGAAAGTTCCCTATTATTTATATTTTTGTTTTTTTCAATTTGTCTTTGATTTTTTATTTTTTTCGTTTTCTTTTCTATTTATATTTTGTGAAAAAAATTAAAAAAAAAAGAATTTAATAAAAGTGTTGTCAATCCATCTCTGACAATGAGATGTGAAAAAAGAATTTGATAAAGAAAAATATTAATAAAGAAATAAATAAATCAAAAGAAAATGCATTAAAGTATATATGAAACTTTATTAAAAGCTGAAAAAAATAGTTTAACTTTATCGAAAGCTCTCTCTATAGAAATTCCTACTTTCAATCCTTAAGATCAATATATCCTTATTGAAAATATTGATTTTAATACTAATAATCTCATTGTAAGCCAACTTCCATCAACTCCATTCAAGTGCCTAGAGTTAGAATATTTATTATTTTCTAATAATGCCTTGGAGGGAAGTGTGCCGTAAGAAATTGGAAATTTGACTAGATTAAGCTTGTTGTACCTTGATCATAACAATCTAACAGGTATGCTTAATGTGAGCCTTCTTTTAGACAAAATATTTTGTGAGAAGCAGTAACTATAGATTATATTTAAAAAAGAGAAGGGATGAAAAATCCCATACAAACTTTTTTTCCTTCAGACAAATTAAATGATTAGTTGGTAATTTAATTTTAGTCATGAGTTCAGATTTATGATTGTAATTTTCATTTAAGTTTAACTTGAGAATTTTAATTTGAAAGAAGATGTTTAAATTTCAAATATTGTATAAGTATGGGTGATAAAACTCATGATAATATGACTTTCTTCTAAGATACATAGGAATTAGCGTATGATTTGGGTTGAGTTAGATATTATTATGATTTACATAAATTAAAATAAATTGTGAATTCAATATAAAAATTAAATATAAATTTAATTTCACGATTAGTATTTATCATTTCTTAAATTTTAAAGTAAATGTTGCATGAAAAAGACAGCCAATAACTGAAATATTGTCTGCTTCATTTGTCCTTTTTCATCATCAAAAGGTTTCTTTCAAGTTGTATTAATATAGAATTTGATAAAATTAAGAAACAGCATTAATGGAGAAATAAAGAAATCAAAAGAAAAAGCATTAAGTTATATTAAAAATAGATTAGTGAAATCTGCAAATTAAAAATTAAGGTATCATAATCAAACCGCAATGTCAATGGAAGTGGAGCTGAGAATATCAACCAGACTTTGCTCTACTAAGCTTTAGCTTGATTGGCTCTGAATGTTTCCCCACTGATAAAAGAGCTGGAGCTACCAAGTTTATAAGATAAAAGAGCTGTAGGGTATGTAAAGCAGGATGCAAAAGTGCAGTTACAGCACAATTGCCAATAGTTTTCATTATCAAAAACTTGGTGGTGTTCTATAAAATGTAACATTGATCTTTGAGCACTCCAATAAAATTGTACGATTGATGTGTAGGTACTGTTATCATAATCGTAAGTGTTTGCTGTGTCAATGTGCATTCAAGTTTATATGTACGAATAGATGAAGAAAATAGCTGTTGCTTTGCTGCTTCATCTCTCTGTTCGTCCCTCTCTCTTATCTTTATAACACCCAACTCTAATAACCTCAATAGATGATAGCTACGTTTTCCTTCTTGATCTCTCTGACAATGATTCCAATGTATCATATACGATATTCATGTACAAAATACAAAACATACGATAATCAATAAGATCATCTCATCTGAACAATAGAAAAAATCATTAAAGAATCATTGACATACCAAACGGATGAGTTTATAAGGCATTGTCCGATGGGGCTAAGTTCGCTCCCATAGGTCTAGTCAAGATGTTCAGTTCAAGTGGGGCTATCAAGGAGTTGAAATATGAATGTGAAAAGCTTACAACTATTGTCTTGAAAGTATTATCACGCATGAATGTACTCTCCAGGGGAGCCCAATTTCAACATATTAGCGAGTGGGATGTTGACAAGAATTGAAGAAAGGAGATTGCGGGACAAGAATTGGATTCATTATGTGTTGGGGGTCAAAAAGATATCTAAAATATTCAGATAATATTGCTTTAATTTCATTATTACTTCATTGTGAATTCTGATCGACCTATCTTAAATTACATACATTAAAGATAGAAGATTTTTCTTACATTCCTGTATATAGATAAGATTTTCCATATACATCAGGAGAAATCTGAGAGAAGAGAGAATAGACCTCAGCTCCCGTAGAGAGTTGTACTACTCGTTAGGCTAGCTAACATGTGCGATGAATGATAGTTGCATAATAATTCATCACTTCTTTCTTCTTGTCGGTTTAGAATTCTACTCCTAAGTAATACCACATTGCTCATTATCTGCAAAATCTATGACTGGTTCGATTAGTATGAAGCATAGCTTAAACAATGACAGGCAGCAGCTATGAAAGCAAGACCAGCAAAGGAGAGAATCATATCAGGCAGGCAAAGTGAAGGCTCTCAAATCTCAACGGTAACTAACCAGGAGGAAGGGTCTTCATGTACAAAGTAACTTGCAGACACTATCAGATAGCTGAAAAGAAGCATTAGTCCCTTGAAGTAATTGGCAGTTCCTTCCTGGAAACAACACATGGTGTAGGTTGAATTACATATTTAACAGAAGAAAGAATGATGGAGAAACATTGATAGACCTCTTCTCTGACTATCCCTTTGATTTTACCATATTCTAGACTAGAACTCCAGTCTTCTCTCCTCAGAGTTAGTATATCTTTTTATTTATTCTTATTACTTTTTCCAGTTGGGTTCTTGATATACATACCTGCATCAAGAAGGCTACAAATAGAACAGTCATGACCAGAGTTGCTGTCTCGAAAAGTTGAAAGTTTAAGTCCACCGGGCGCTCAAATATCCATCCGATAACCACTAAAAAGGGAATCTGTGGTAAACAATAATACAAATTTCAGATACATGCTAGGCAAAAAGAACAACAACAGCAGATTTGCAGTAAAAACAAGATAAATGATCAAGCATTCAAATGATGCAACATGGGAACAACCCAAGTTCCCTGTATGAGCTACTAAAGCCCATGGTAGAGGGGCATCTTTGATCATTTCCTGATACATCAGAAAGAAACAATACTGTTGTTTGACTTCTGAATGCACTACATGTTCACAAAGGAACTTTGTGAAATGAAAATCACCTACCAAAAACATGGAAATCTGCGTTGATGACCCTATTGCTACTCCCAAAGACACATCCTGCAGAGAAATTCAATTAAACAGGAAACGATAAGCCGCAAAAATTTTCAGAAATGGAAAGAAAAATCCCTCACAAGTTTGTTTTTCATGGCAAACATGACTGAGGTTGTAACTGCTGCTGTGTTCCCACCTATAGGAAGCAAGATAACAGTAATAAAAGCGACTGGTACACCCCAAGCAAGGGATGCTCCCTGCAAAAACCAGCAAACAAGAAAAAGGTCATCTGTCTTGGAAGATAGATCAACAAAATATTTTAAAAAAAGGTGACCAGCATATATTACCTCTATGGCATCAACCAGATACTCTGAAAGGATAGAGATCGCAGCTGCCATAATTGCAAGCCAGATCGCTGATTCCCATTTAGAGATCTCTGGGGCTTCTTCATCATCATCTAAGTCTCCGTTCTGACCTTCTTCCTGATTTCATACCATTTGTCAAACCTCTAACTAATACTATATCAAAAGAATGGAAGAGAAAAGAGAAAATCAACACTAGGGATGAAGGATCACCAGATCATTTAGATTCTTTAACTGGAAAACGATATAGGCAATATAGGCTGGAAGCATGACGCAACTACTAAATCTTGAGAGAGCCAACTCTGAGATCCCCAAATGCACTTCAGTGTGTGTGCTGTGGAGGAATGCTGGGAACAGTAGGCCCATGACCGCCATCAACAGCAGTCCTGAATTGACAACAGCTGTTGGCTGCATGGAAGTTTAGCTCAGCTTTGGGATCAACAAAAAGTAAACAAAGGAACTGAAAGAAAAGCAGAAGGAAATGGCAATGTATTAACCTTGCTGAAAACCTGCTCCTTTCTAACAATCCCACCAAAGAAGAATGCACATCCCAGAACAAACAACAGGTTTGACAGAAGTGAGCCAAGCAATGACAGCTGAACAACACGTATCTTTCCAGTTCTCAGTGCATAGATTGATATAATCAGCTCTGTTGCATTCCCGAATGTAGCATTTAGAAGACCACCGACTGCAAATGTTCATCTCAAAATATCAACTACTACTTAAGGAACAAACTGAAGTTGGCCAGAAACTAGATGTGGATGTTTCTGCAGCAAGCACAGATATTGATGTGAGATCCTGTAGAACAAATAAACAATACCTGTAGGTCCACTGTAAAAAGCCAACTGCCTTCAATGAGAGCAAACAAAAATTCAATGTTAGCTGCTAAACCAAACAACCTTTTCTGAAATTGGAAAAGAGTAATTTACAGGGAAAGAACATCAGAATCCTTACTCTGTAGTATAACCTAAACGCTCAGCCAAAGGCATTATACCCAATAAGCCAAGAATAAAGACCCAACCCTGTGATCCAATTCAGCAAATATCAATGGCATGCACATTGCTGTACTACTCTATCAACAAACTAAAGTGTATGATACAAATAAAAACTTACATTCTGACCAGTCGTTTTCTGGACGACGATTGCTAGAGGCCCAAAGGGGATCAGCAAGTTGAATTTCTTTGACAGAACTACAGTTTTTATACTTTTGTACACGCCTATCCCTCTACCACCATCTGGCAAACTAACAGAAAATGCTTGTTGTCGATCCACAGCATTAACAGAATGTCGAGCATCCCTTCCCAGGTTGTCATCAACCTCATGCGTGGCCCTGTCATCTAGTGATTGCATCTGCTACATCAAGCATCAACCAGAGATTAGAAACCAACGCCACCTCAGCAACTCAAACTGCAGACTATGTATTGATTTCTGCACTAAAAAACTTACTTCAAGGTGGGATTTGATCCCAAATATTTGCAGCTTGTAATCCATCTTCTTGTGTTTAAATTTAATAATACCAGGATTAGTTCCCTATCCCTATTGATTAAAGGAGCAACCCCTATTCATTCGCTTCAGTTTCATGGTTTTTCAGTTCTCATCAATGTCTAACTTTTCATTTTTGAATATATAAGAATCATCACTCACTATCTAACGCAGATCATCACGATTAACTTTCAAAAGAAACTCATCGAACATAACCAAAAACATAGCAAATATGCTGAAGATAATCCAATGATATTTCAAATCTAGTAAAAGGAATTAAAACCAAGGTTCGCAACTGTAGTTACTAATTCTTCAATGGAAAGGTATTCAACAACATCAAATCAATCCTCTCGAAATGCAATCTTAAAGGTATAAATTAACTCCAAGCAATCAAAAAGCATGCATGTAAAAGCAAACAGTATAAGATTAACACAATCAAAGCACGAAGAACAATTGTTTTTCTTCTTTTTTTTCATCATTTTTGACAACTTCCTTTTCAAGTGCACAAATTGCAAGCCACACGTTTCCTATCATCACTCCTACTCCTACTCAAACTCAAACTCAAATCACACCCTAAAAAGATCCACCCATTACCCTTACCTTGCTGACTTATTCAACCCATATGCAAAAGCCAAAGTGGAAAAACAGCAGTCTTTTTTTTTTTTTTTGGAAAGGCAGATCTAAAATAGCAGTCTTAGTCATGTTATGTACAATTATGAAAGAACAGACTACCGTAGCAAAGCAAAACCAGCAGCCGCATTTGCCAATGGCCATGCAGAACGTAGCATTTGCGTGGAACACGTCAATCAACTTTGCCACATGAAACATGAAACCAAACCTGCTTGTCAGATTTATGTTTTTACCTTCCTAAAGGATTCCACGTAGACCCTTCTGCTGGAACAAGAACACCTTGACGATATTGGACTAAACACATGTAAAACTGCCCTGTCCCACCGAGAATAGCTTTCTTGCTGCATGCACCAAGGTTCAAGGTGGTTTGCTTTTTCCTTCAGATATGAGAATGGGATGTCTTAAATCAAACTCCGAGCTAAACAGCAGAAACATGGTTTTAAAGTTTGCAATGTATTGCTCGAAGTCATGTTGCCTGACTTGGAGGCACAGCAAGATTAATTTCCTTGCACTTTTCATAGTCCGTATGGTGGACCAAAAACAAAAAAAAGCTGACAAAAAGCTAACTTTGGAAGCTTTTATCAGAAAGCAATTTGCATTGTATTGCAGTACTGACACGACTTTTTTTAAAGGTAAATTAAATGTTGTAATTTGCAGGTGCAAATCGGTTTGTTCAAGTCAGGGCGTCAAATCAATTACTTCATAATTCATGCGTTTGGTGTTCAAGAAATTCAATTTTTTTGCATTGAGTTATTGACCAAAAGAAAAAGTTAGATATTTATCACAAGAATGGAACTCTCTGACATTACTTTTCATTGGTAGATTTCCAGTTGATTTATGCAAGTCAGTGGGCCATTGAGGAAGAAAGGGTTTGGGTAACCTTTTTGGTCGGTGAAGATTGTCCCATATGGAAATCAAACCACTGGTTGGAGAAGGACCTAAAGTTCCCGGCTTCCATTAGTTAGAGCAAGTAAAAATCAAGGGGGATTTTAATCCAAGCGGTATCTTGGGTATTGACCATAGATCGACGAGAACAATGAACTTCAACAAAGTTGTTTACTAAACAAATTTGTAGCTGTACTTTTAATCCAAAGCACATTCGTACAGATAAAAGTAAGAAACTATGAGTTTACAACATATACCAGCTCATTTCCATGTTACAGACAGATAAAAACAACACACAGGACACAACCCATGTGGGGAAGGGGAGAGAGCAGAGAACATGATTTGATTACACTTGTCAACCTCTACTGGCTATAAGCATCAGGTGAATTCTGCTGCAAATACCCAGCCCAGTCCTTCCCTTGCTCCTTTACTCTATCACCAAACTCCGCCAATCTTCCTGTCATGCCACAACCAACTCCCGCAGAGCCTCCGATCTCTCTGTACATCCATGCTAGAGTGGAGACACCCGCAAGAGCCATGGTCGCTGCAACGGCGAACCCAGCCAAGGCACCCGCAAAGACCAAGCCAACACAAAGCAGCAGAGGGCTGAATATGAATAGCAGAGGCGAGCTGATAACTAGCAATACCAGTGTTGCCATGAAGCTGAACCCCATCATACCCAGAAGCGGTGCAGTCACTGCCACACCGGCCAGTGATGTGCAGACCATTGATCTGCCACTTACATTGTGGGTTTCACCTTGCTGTTGATGGTATTCTGCCATAATCTATGCTTTGTTTTCGTTTCCTTCGGTTTTGTTTTGCGGTGCTCATGGAGATTGGGTGGTTTTATAACAGAAAGAGGTGAGAGAGACATGCTGCTTAGGTGTTTCTTGGAATCTGTGGGGGACGCTTTTACTCTTCCATTTGGCGGGTACGAGTCCATAAAAAGGACACGTAGTGCTGGATTCAGGTTCAGTTTGCATGAGGTTACCAATGAGACACAGAGACAACAACTCCCACCATTTTCAATTAATGTATCAGTTCTTCCTAATTACAAATAAGTTGTTGAGGTCGCTACAAATAGATGCCTTGCAAGAAATCATATTTTGCTTCTCAGAGTGACAAAATAATAAATGGACTTGCCCTTGAAGGCATGAACTTAAAGATTGGAGATCGATGCAGAACAAAACATGAGAACCGAATAACAAATCGATTTGTTCAACTAATCTTCCGAATATCCTTAGATGACTCTATAGCTATCAGGATGTCTTTGCAACCTGAGGCAGCGTTTTCAGAAGGGACATTGATGGCCTCCTCACGGTGTGATTGAGCAGGAGCATGAGTGTCAAAAGGGTCAAAGCCCCTGCCTGATGTGCAGTGCCAAGTGAAACAGGCACATATGATAGAAGTGTTGATACACCTAAGGTTACCTACAAGAATGAAAAATAAAATATAAAGAGTTAATATTGTGAACTATTCATGAAAAGAAATACTGGAATTGGGACTAACCAGTTTTGTTTAAACGAAAGAGAGTTAAAAACCATGGGGCAAACAATCACCTGCAAAGCAGCCATGCCTAGTGTGCTTCCAACCAAAGATCGAATGGCCGGATGGATGTCCAACTTTCTGGATGACCACCACAAAGCACTGATAGAGATTAAAGTGGTAGTTGCAAGGATACGGTGGTCAAGCTGCCAAAACGAAAAACATATATCTGTTATTGAAGTAGTTTTTCTCATTATTGTTATCAGTTATCAGGAGGGACAATAGCCTTTTAAAACTGAAATTTTTATGCATAATCATTAAGTTTTAGCTGAGCATGAAACAATTGATGTAAAAATGAACAAGACGAACAATACCAAATCTTATGTGACAATTCATTCCAGCTTTACAATTATATATGTTTCAACAGTTTATCCTGTATAAATTAACTGATGCCTGCGTTTAAATTCTATTCCTTTTTCTAAGAAATCATAAGAGCACCTAATGAAATCACCTGGAAGATGATGAAGCTCACTTGCTTATATACTCTAAGAGGTACTATTAGAGAAGACAAATTACCTGCACTGTCGATGTATTCTCAAAGAAGTTGCGGATAAGTGGTTTCAACTTGAATACATCATCGGGAATCCATACATCTCCCATCTTTGGAAAAGTATTGTATGCATGGCCCTGAAAATTAAGGCATACACAGACTGCACCTCAGCAAGGATCACAAAGATTTACGAGGTTATTGTGAAAGAAGGGGTACAAGAAATGAATTGAAAATAGCTACATACAGCATCATTTCCTGCAACAAATGCTCCCGAGACCGCTGTAATGCCTACAATGAGGCTCAGTGGAATTGCGAGCCTCTTGACTTTGGCAGCCCCTTGAACCCAGGCTAATGATTCAGCAGGAGGTTCAGGCATTACAACAGAAAGGGCGGTCCAGAACAGGCCACTGTAAATGACAAATGCTGAAGTAAGATGAGCAGCAAGACGGTAAGGGCTCACTCGGGGCTCAACATATTCAGAAGGTGGCTCCTGTAGGAAGGAATCATCTATGCAGTGAACAATAGGAAGAAGCTAGAGAAGGAGAAGATCAAAATAGGAAGAAGCTAATTGCTTTTCACCTCTAAACCACTTTTGACCATCCACCAACCAATTAGACCCTGACCAGCACCAAGAGCAAAAAGAGCAGAGAGTCTTAGTCCAAGGCGCAGGGTAATATATCCCTTACGAAGAAAATATGAGAATGGCAAAGCAAACATGACACCTAGAGCTCTCCCCCACATTCGATGTGCATATTCCATCCAGTATATAAATTTAAAATCCTCAATACTCATCCCTTTGTTTACTCTGCATAGAAATGTTTATTAAACATATAATAGCAGTTACAACAACAATTAATTCTAGCAAGAAATGATGGTAAAATCTAAGTTATGAGTACAAGTTTAGCTAAGGCTGCAAAGTACAAATATTACGAAGTGAAGCTACGATTATTGCAGCAAATATAGGTCATATTTTTGGTCATACCGCTTATATTCTGGTGACTGCTTGTATTTCTCAAACTCTCGTTGCCACTCCTCATCTGATAGAGGAGGAAGTCTCCCAGTGAATTTCCAGTCAGTCATTGAAAGCCCAGATCGAGTCAGCCGTGTGACACCACCTAGTACCACCATACTAAAGACCCAGGCAGCAGAACCAAAGAGCCATATGCCCACCATCTTCTGAGCACGCGGGCCTGCAGTTACTAGTAGTTTGAATCCCTCCTTTTCTGTGGCAACAGAGGCCAAAGTGGACATATTCCTGAAAGATGGCACATGATGTCCCTGAAACAGTAAAAGAAGTTCCTTTTAATCACATTCACATAACCCTTGGAGCACATCACCATTGTCCTTTTAGATAATTTAAGAGAAAATCCACAGAAGAAACAACTTTCTTCAATTGAATATTAAAACTGCACTCTGAAACACCATTTTCACCTTCAAATACTTATGGTGGATAATAAAATCACAAATGTAGCCTCTCCATGTCCACAGCAAAGCTAAACACTCCGCGAGTGACAAGAATGCTTAAAATCCCTAGCTGTTCTCAGTTGTAATTCTTTAAATCAGAACCAGAGAATGCATCTTCAAATGATAGAATGAGTCAACGAATATGCTGTCATCTAATTCATATTTTGGTTCTAGGATGACTGCTCCCAATTTAAATGAATTCCCATCATTCATGCCACACTTCAACAGCTTTATTCAAACAAATGGTCCAAATCACTTGGTTTCCACCAAGACCATAATATATCAGTATCAAAGTCGACAAAAGAACTAACTTTCATTTGCTCAACAATAAAAGTTAACTCTTTTACTATAAACAACGAAAGAAATACAAGAAAGACAGTTATCAATCCAATCCCATCCCTTTTTCAGAAAGAAAAAGCTACCTGCAATTGCTCCGTCCAAAATCTAAATAAAAGAGAAATCAAGACAAAAAGATACCCATTTCAACAAATCGAATAAAGAATCCAAATTGAGAAAGAAAAGAACCTTAGGCAGAGATCGAAAGCCATGAAAGCAGCTCCTTGCGACTGCATTGGCAGTCCAAGCAGAAGCAGAAGAAGAAGACGACGATGTAAAAACACGAGAGGAAGACGTTCCCTTGAGATTGGACGCTAAGCTATTGAGTACAGATTTGTTCCTCTTCAGAATCGAAGCAACCGCTCTGCTCTGAAACATTTCCTGCGACCTTTCTCTCTCGCTGACTCTTAATTCTTAAAACCTGTGGGTTTAGGGAGGTTTTTCGACAAAACTGGTAAAGCTTGTCCTTTTAGTACAGGGTTTGGAGGATCCGTATCTGTTTTGTTGGTTTAACAACGGGTTGTCGGGTTGGCGGGTAATTTGGGTTGGTGGGTCCTCTTTGTATCCATTGATATTTCTAATATACATTTCCAAAAGGTGAAAACTTGATTTGTTACAGTATAATCTTTGACGAATTCATATCATACCATATTGGGATTTCCATCATGTTTAAGATTTCCACCTCGTCCTCGAATTTTTTTTCTTTTTAATTTTAATCATATGATGAAAATGCTGAATATTTGAACATCTGGGATAGCAACAAAAGCTTCATTTTTATTTCTTTTCCTTTATATCAATCCAAAGATCAGCGCTTCACGTCTGGAATCAGCCTAAAAAAGTTTTGGTCTTTTTAGATTGTTGAGGTGTTAGAGATCAGAAGTTGGACTGTCAATTGCAATAGATGCACAGCTGCCGCTGGAATGCACCAACCAGCCTTACTTTTATTGGACTTGCAATTCATATTGATATCATTTTTTTATTTTACAATCCATTGATATCTGGCTGGAGTAGCCAAGGCCCTCTTTTTGCAGCTACAGTGTTCAAACCCCTTGCCTCACGTTCTCCTAGGAAATGCTGATGCAGAGTCTTCTGTAATATTCAGAAACTCCTTTTCCTCTCTTGTTTCAGGGAACCAGTTGTTGATCAGCAAGTGTGATTGAATGAACAAAGAGAGAAGTAGCTCATATAGATCTGATTAGTACAAAATTATCTTGGTGAAACCGGCATGATGCAAGAGAACACATGCAGAGAATAGCTACATGCATTGCCTCCTTATTCCATGCTATGAATCTGAACCTTTTACACCATGACCAACTCAATGGCAACCTGCCTTGTTTCCTTCTAAGACGTGGGCCCCTCCAAGTGCAAATGACTTTCTAACCTCCTACTAGTGCAGAGCAAAGAATCAGGTCATCACAACTCAATGGTAATGCTCCAAAGATACAACTCTTCCTCAGGAACTCTCAAGGACAGGGTCACTAAACCAGATCCATCTTCATATTCAAAACCTACTTCTTCTGAGTCAACTGTTATTCTCTTTGGTTGAGTAGATGAATAGGCTCCAAACAGGCCACACCCTCGAACCTTCATATCAATGTTTACACTTATCCCGGATTGGTACCTTAATTCCTTGATGGCTCCTCCGGAATTGAACATCTCGATTAGACCAATGGGAGCAAATTTAGACCCATTGGACAATATCTTTACAGGTATCACTGTGAAGACTTCATATTCTCGTGCCTTCAAAGTTAATGGCATGGTTGCATTATTTGGAAGGTAGATCAGTTCTCCTGCATTTGGAATCAGAGAGTTTTTCTTCAGGAAGCTGAAGCATTTCGATTGACTATGTCTATATCTAAGTCATACATAATTTTGTGACTAGCTGTTAAAGAAAATAGAATTAACATGCTTGACATACCACCAAGATGGGAATATATGACAGAATCTCCATTCCATCCATCATCAGTTACTTTAGGCAAATAATCAACATCTGTGGCCCTGATATATCCTGTAATCGTGCCAGGTTGTAGGTCATGGATAATATTGGTCTTCCCAACTTTACACCACCCTGCTCCCTGGCAGTTGAAGATCCCAATGACTCCAGTGAACTCATTCAGATTCCAAATCTTTAGAAGGCTGCAGCAGATACCAAGAGCACCATGAGCATAAAATTTTTTCTGTTTGATGCATTCCATCCAGGATCAAGAATCAAATCAAATATACAATTTTCATTCCTTTTCTCACCTTTTGCCATCTCTGGCTGGATCGCCGAACAAGCAATCCCTTGTAGGTCTTCCTGGAAGTTTTGCTCTCAATATTGAACCATCAGGAAGTACAAGCTTCCTGAGTAGTTTAAAGTCGTGTTGCCCAGGTTTGTCACTGTAATTATATACCACTCAATATGAGAAATCATATGTTAAATTTGCTGCTGTCAAGCCATAAGTAACACTAAATTGTACCTGACATAAATACCACATCCTCCAACAGCACGAGCTGCTCCGTGGTATTCTGCCATTGGGTGCAGGCTCTGTCACCAAAATAATTCCTGTGTTAACATTGACAATTCAACAAAGTATCTACCAAATAGTAGAAATAGACAAAATCTGCTAACTTACATGAAACATATCCCAATCTGGTTGCATAAATTCCCCAAGAAAAACAGTATTGTATGCAACTGAGGCAATGTGAATTGTGTGGGATGCCGGGTCTCTTGGCCAGAAATCATCTGATGCCCTAATAACAGCTGTTCGTTTTGCACTGCACAAATATATCATAGGTTAGTACAGTTCAGAATCTCTGATAGCTTTACTAGTAGACAGGCTTAATTCTTCCAGACATGAGAGATGAATTTTACCTGTACAAACCATCTGTGTTATGACTCATACAAGAGATTATGTCATTGTTACAGAAGTTCCTAGCGATTGATGCCTCTAAAGCCTGATGGTATTTTCTAGCAAGTTTCACTCTTCCACCATGGCCTGCCCCAAGAGTTTCAAGGATGTTCTGAACATCAACTTTGACTCCATCGATACCAGCTGATGCAAGGTATGAGTGAAGTTCATCATAGAAGTTAAAAACTTTTTCAGGGTTAACAAGGCCAAGGCCATTCTTAATTATCATGTCCAAAGCTTGATCAGGCTCATTTGCCTGAACTCCAGGAGATGAAATAGGGTAAGCCAATTTGGATTCATAGTGTTCCATTTCGGTAACATCTGGTCTAACACCTCCCCAGTACCCTGTTATTGCATGCCAAACATAAGCATACTTCAAAGCATGTTTCTCTTTAATTTCAGTGACAATGTGGCGAAGCCCCAAGGCGGGATCCTCTACCCTGTGACCCTCTTTGCCATCTTTCTGAAACTTATGGTTCTCTTTAATATGTGTCAATCTGTTCGCGAAGCTGGAAGACAAGAAAGCCGAAACAGCAAGACTTTTTTAGGCTACGGAAGGAAGAATAACAAAGCATAATAAGAGAATTCTGGTTTAACTGCTTACTTGGCTGCATTATCAGCTCTGAATTCAGTTCCATTTGGATCCATGCCAACAGATTGCCACCCATCATCAATAATAACAAACTTTGGAGGAATCCCACCTTTCTCCAAGCTGCAAGAGTTACTAGTTAATTGCCTATCTATGATGCCTAAACAATATATTGGATAAACAGCACCCTAGCAAGAAGAAACTACCTCTCCAATCCTTCCTTTAAACTCTCAGAAGTGACATTGGTGTAGAAAGCATCCCATGTACACCAGCCAAACCAATTTAACATGTCTGGCATCTGAACAGTGAAGAACGAACACAATTATAATTTTATATAACAGGAATGCTGGAATGGAGATCACACAACTCTAACTCCAGCAACAGGATATTAGTTCTGCGGAAGACTTACCTTCTTTCTCTCACGATGAGAAAAGGTCTGTAAATGTTTTTCCACAGACCTGCATACAATTTCCAATACAACTTAGCTAATAATTTCATTGTTAGACGTGGGACAATGTGGTCCAAGAAATGTCATATGGTGAACTTGAAGAAAGATCTGCTAAAGAGTAAATCTGCAGTCATGGAGGAGCAACCAATTCATGAAGAATTATGTTTAAAGGATGTTATGATCAGCAAGAGACTTACTTCACTGCATTGGTGATAACATCAAATGGATCTGATCCAGCTGCCACAAAAACCAAATGACCCCCCTCAAACTCATCAACAGCAGGATCTCCTGCAATGCAGAAATAATCCCGTGAGTACAATAAGGAAAACCAAAATGTTTAACAAAATTTGGATTGATGTCTTGTTTCTCATCCTACCACTTTCCAAGCAAATCTCCAACTCATTTCTTTCATTGCCTTGAAGAACAGCCCTGAAATCCCCTTCAAGAATTGGTAAAAACACGACATATGCAGCAGATTCGTCTTCATTTTCTATGTCAAAATGAGAGCCATCACGTGCCTCGACGATTAAAAATTGGGTTTCAAAGGGGATGTCTTGACCACAAGTTCCCATCCTCTGTGTCATCCACCACATTTTGAATCGGAAAACACACATAAAACGCAATCCCCTGCAGAAGAACCAATATATATTAGCATATTGAAAGCAAAACAAACCAAAGTCTTAACAATTGCCAACTACCAGATTATCAAAGACACCGATTTCACAGAAAATAACTAAGAGAACGAACTAAAGATTCTGCATAGGGACAAAAACAGCTTGAACACGCATCGTATCATTAAATCATAATCCTGTCTGACAGCGAAAACCAATAATTCTTCTGTACTGCCATAGGTCGATTGCTCACATAAAATCAAACAGAAGATTGAGAAGAAAAAAGAAGATGTGATGAAGACTTACTCAAGCTTGCCGACGGGAAAGACCCTGCGGCTCCCCATCTGATCTGAAACAACTCCAATGAAAGCTCCATTAGCCAATGCACCACCAGAGGCAGGAGTCACCACGATGTTGTCAGGAACATCATGCAGAATGCAGTCGCCCAACACCATTAATTTCCCATCATCACTCACAGAAATCCCAGCCCCCACAGTCATCTTCTTCTTCCTTTTTTAACCAGCAAAAAACAAGAACAACTCAATCAAAAGAACAAACTTTCCTCTCCAAGAACAGAGCAACACCGACCCCAGATGCAACTATGCTTCAGAAAGTATCCCCAAAGACAATATACAAGTACCACAACATCAAAAGACAGATATGGGGCCTTTATGAATCTGGGGGGCTATTTATAGTCCCAGTAAGGATGATGATTAATGGTGCTGAACTCAACTGAAGAATCAAATAAATGTTTTAGTATGTCATGGAAGGAGTTGCAAAATTTTAAAATTGCAATCTAGTGACTCCGTAAAACAAGGGCAAACTCCTTTTTTTGAGTTATTGTTCCCGCGGGAATCAGATTAGGATTTGGCCCAACTTTTCCATGTTGTCATGTCTCATATGTACGGTACCTTATATAAAGGTTTCACTTTGGAGTTTGGACCATACCAAATATTGCATGTGACTCCTCTGTCCCACCAAGCCCATCCCTTCATCAAATCATCTCCGTTTGATTCCATGTGCACCGAGCCATCATTGGTTACTACTAAAGAATAATTTGTTCCATGAAGCATCTGATTAATCCTGGGAAACATCACATAGCAGTACTTTGTGGCTTCCCGAGGTTGTAACGGTTGACCGCTACATTCAACGTGGGGAAACCTGATGGATATGCAGGCAATGAAACCACGTGCACCATTCCACGTGGCAGAATCCTTGTGTCTAGAGACCTAATTCTTTGCCCTAAAAACCCAATAGCTTTGCGAGATATGGACAGGTTGGTGAGACGTTGTTTGAGGTTGCCAGCTACTATATAAAATGCTTGCAAGGATTGACGTGTATCCAACGTGGAATTTCTTCAAAAGAAATGAACTAGGGTTTTGAAAAAGTAAGAAGAAAGGGATATACGTGTGGCCACGTAGGTTACATGCAAAACACAGCTCAGTTTCGACTTGGCATTCCTATCTGTACATGCAATTGCAATTTGTGGCCACCCAACTCCAACTCGATGGCCACACCATTTGGATATTGAATGATATAAATCAATTAGTAGCTTAACGATATTAAATGCTTGCTGGGATTTCCATTTCAGGATCATACACCATGTCTTTAATTTCATGAGTTTTGTCATGAAACAGACAGCAAGTTATTACTATTATTTGTTTCACAAATTCAATGATTAATTGCGTTTCTATAATACGTATATAGGTTTATATAAACTCTTTTAATAATAAAATACATCAAGTTGCCTCAAAAGGGTTTGAAGCCTAGAAATTGAATAATCAAGGACTTGTTAGATATTGAATATTTATGAGCAGGGCCAAGTTTAGTTTTCTAAACACAGGCTGCTATGACTGCCAGGTCCAACCGAAATTCTTAAGGTCAATCAAGATTTCCCTTTTTTCTCTTGTCTCTGTCCGACCAATCATTGAATTTTACTGTTAATATTAATGATTAATTGCTATACTTTATACAAAAATATCTTCAACAAGAGAATGATTTTTTTTTTTAATCTTCAAACTTCAGTATGCACTCCATCTGCTATTCAGTCAGAGACTGCACCGACCATATCTAATATCCAAAGTTCAAGAACTAAAGTATGGAAGAAAAGGGGAAAGTTTTTTTTTTTTTATGATAAATTCATTCCCAGAAAAGAAAAATGATTCAAGGAACGTGGACAGATAGAAAATGTGGAGTGGCTGCCAACAAAAAAATGCACGTGAATGTTGTTAGCCGTCCAATATAAAGGGTGATGTATTATTTTCATGACTGTGACTGCCACTGCAGGCTGCAGCTTTTCTTGAAAACCTACTCTGCAAATTTATAGCATAGGGTTGGTATGATTGAGTTCATATAATTATATCATCATATGTTCAAGTGGGTTCATGCCAATTGCCATGTGCGGGATGCATGCTGAGATAAGATTTCTTTGTTGCACATGTAAAAAGCCTGCCTAAAAGCTATGTTGTACAAATTATTGGAGTAGATTTTTTCAGGGAATACAGCCAAAGTGGAATTGAGGAAATGGGGTAATAAAGTAATATGAGAACGGAGTCGTTGTAATGTAGATTAACTTTTCTGTTGACAGGCATGGCAAAGGTTTCTGTATCAGAAATATACCATGTCATTGAGGAGCATTGCAGCAGGACAAACATTGTGGAACCACTTGAAATTAGCCCCATTTACAGTCTTTTGGCAACCCTCCAGGATTCATTTAACATATATTTTGTAGATGAGAATGACCATTATCTATTATTATGTAATCTGTTGATCTTTTCGCAACCCTTTTGCTGTTGATTGAGCCTGGGACTAGCTACACAAAGAAAATGATACTAATTCAATAAATGGAAGTCTCAAGTTCCAAATCTTCCTTCCCTGATTATTATAAAAGTTCTTTAGTTTTAATTTGTTCCATCTAATGATTCCGAATGGAAGTTGGAAAGAGAAAAGGAAAGCCTAAAGAATTCATATAGTAGACACAATTATGTAATTTTACATGCTAAATCTATCAGTGAACCTAGTCGATCAGTCCAAATCTTTTCAAAGATGACAAAGAAAACGCACATGGAGCAGGTTTTCTTTCAACAGATTAAACTAATAAAGATTTTGTCTCTAACCTGATCCACATATGCATATGCTTAATTAGTAATTAAATCGGCCTGCATCTAAATGTCTTCCCCCATTTGAAAAATGCATTCATGTGTGGCTGATACCACTCAAGGCTTCGAACCTAAGCGACAAATTAAATTACTTGGTTCAGCCACCTACAGCAAGATGCTAGCAAAATCACTTTGTCCGATCCATTTAATTGGTATTATATCTGTCCCAACTCCCAAGGCAATCTGCATTCTGCGTGCAGTCACCGGTTATTTTATAATAAACAGAAAGAAACAAGTGATCCCAACCTACTCAGCATATGTTTATATTCCTTTTTGGACACATATTCAGAGATAATCAGCATATGTTTTTGGAATGACTTGTTGCTATTAATGCACCTATAGCAAGGAAATCTGTAATTTCTCTTTTTTCTCTCTCTGTGTCTCTCTGCTTTTTCTCCTTCTTGCTGCTAGTGAGATCTATAGACAACATTAGACAACGCAAAAGGATATGAAGGTGTTGTACAGATCAAAGGTGGTTCAAGTTAATTGCAAAATTATAGATTGTAGAGCCCATTGTCTTTCTTATGACTAAAAAGACCTTATCTTGGCGGAGCCAAGAATCTGCTGAAATTTTCGGCAGAGGCATTATGCAACTTACATAATAGTTTGTCTTTCTGCTTTTGTTTTCATATTTTGCATACAAGTGGAAGATTCCAAGTTTGATTCCATGATTGATATGATGCACTTGTACAAGTTGTCTTTACTATTTGATCTTAGAATTAATGTATTTTCTTGTTCAGGGAAAAGGTTATGTAAAATGCTTATAAGTTACCACATAATGGAAAGTTGCAGATGGTTATAAGCAAGCAATGGAGAAGGATATATATATAATAGTTCAAGATATCTGCAAGTTGAAAACTACATACCATAATCCAAATTCAGAAGTAGAATACGACTAACACAACTGATATTAGTAATATACCAATCCAACAAACTGAAAAGAAATCACCTCAACCGAAAAGCAACGGAGAATAGGTCTAATATAGAGGACTCAAACAACTTAAAGAAGTCCACAACAAATATATATAACGATCATAGAATCCATACCACCGGGATTGAAAAATCTCCTTTCTTGTCAAGATCCTCTTTTGCCAAACTGTCCGTGGAAGAAATTAACCTTGGAACTTGGCACATACGCAACCTATTAACATTTGTTTAAAATTGTTAGACAAAGATCTTGAATTTGAATAATAAAAACAACAATTATTTTGTTAGAACTATTAAAACTCACCCAAGAGCATTAGCTGTATTATTTTCTTCCTCCACTTCTGCGGATTTTCCCTTTGATAACATATTTTTGTTGACCTCTCTCAATGATCTTAACCAACCACCATGGTTTTCCAGTTGTGAACACAATGTATCCCATGCTTATTCCAAAAACCAGCCCACATCCGTACCCCATCAATATAGAAAATTTCCAATCCACAGCATCACCATCTTCATCAAATTTTGTTGGTTGTGGTTCCAAATTCTGCTCATCATTACAGTTTTTTGATAAAGGAAGTCCACATAAACCCGAGTTTCCAATGTAGGAATCATTTGTGAAAGTATCAAATTGTTTGCCTTGAGGAATGAGTCCCATGAGATTATTCCAAGAAAGATTTAAGACCGCTAAGAATATAAGGTTGACTAATTGTGCTGGAATTTTTCCTTCAAGCTTGTTCGATGAGAGATCTAATGATTCAAGTATTGACAAGTTCCCTAACACTGAAGGGATAGGACCCGTTAAACTATTGTAAGAAAGATTGAGGACTATAAGTGAATGAAGTTCTCCAAGTATTATAGGTATCTGTCCATTAAATTGATTATTTGAAAAATCAATAATGGTCAAAATGGTTAAGACTCTCTCAAGGTGTATCTCCAACCCTTTTGTTGTAATATATAAAGGTTGATAAAATAAACCATCTGGATTAGACAGAGCATATGTCATGTACTTTGAGTCACTTTTGCTTTCACTTCCACTTCTCATAGCATGCAGATTTTCAAAAAATTTCATTGGCAAGTGACCATTGAAGTCATTGTGAGAGAGATCAATGATTCGCAAACAAGAGAAGGAAAATCTACCTTCAGAGCTGCCAATGTGACCATAGAATCGGTTATTCCGCAAGATAAGAACTTGTAGCTTCAAATTTCTTAACCAATTCGGAAAGGTGTCGTTTAAGTTGTTGTCCCCTACATTTAAAATTTCCAATTCCGAGCAATTAATCAAAGAGCGTGGTAGTGACCCTTCTAGCTGATTGTGATTGACGGAAAAACTTCTCAATGAACAACCTTTATGAAAATTTCCAGGTATTTTACCATGAAAACTATTCATGCTTAGATCCATGAATTCCATAGAGTTGCTTAAGTTACCAAGACATTGTGGAATAACTCCATGAAAATTATTCTCGAACAAAAGGAGAGAATTTAGTGAACTCATATTGCAAACTGATGAAGGGATTTCTCCAATTAAATGATTGAGTGAAACGCCTAAGCAGCGTAATGAAGGTTCTAGAGCTGGAATTCGACCTTGGAGCAAATTTGAATAAAGATCAAGAACTTGAATATTCTTAGGAAAAAGTTCCTCTATAAAAATGTAAGCAAATGATTTCTAGCTCAAAAAATGATACTTTTACTAACCCTTACACAGCATCTATCCACTTGCTAGTGCTTGGTCGCACGAGGAGCTATTCATATCACAACTTATATTGAGAAAGTTTTAATGGAACTAAGTAATTTTGTTGAATAAACCATGCTAAAACAATTTCTTCCCCTAGATTTTTTTTTGTTTAACATATGATTTTTCCTATTGATTCTAAGCTAACAGATAAAAACCCTCTAGTAATTAAGAAGTTGATGGTTAAAATATTAACTTGACACATGATTTCTTCTTTCTACGGTCTCTTGTCCCATTTTTATTTTCAATTGTGAATGCGTAATTAATTACAATACGTAACCTTTTGATTGTTTAATTTTTTATTTTTAATTATAATGATGAATGAGAATATTATTTAAATGATTAAAATGACCTCAAACATGCACAAATTGGATAAAAAGGAAAATAAAGATTACCTATCAAGTTGTTATCACCCAAGCGGAGAATCTCCAGAGAAGGCAAGCTTCCGATTATTGATGGAATTTCACCTGAGAAATTGAGTTCACCTCTTATAAATCAAAATTTTCCTACTATGATTCATTACAATAAATAGGCCACTTTTCTTTGTTGAGCACTAATTAAGGGAGTACTTTATTTAGCATTTTTTTCTTTACAAAATTAACTTAAGATGAAACAAGTGTGTTTTTTTTCCAATGTAAAAATGAAAAATGTTAAAGGATACTTTAAACACTTTTTAAGGTGATATTTATAAAAAGATTTTTGTAATTAATATATTATCTTTTCTTGAATTTGGTATGAATAGTACATTAATATGTAAAAACATTTTTTTAAATAAAAATTTTACTAACCTTAACAAGTGCTTATAGCCACCTATTAACTATATCTTTTTTTTTCTCTTTAATGCGTAACTAATTAACATAGAAGTATAAATTTTCAAAAATAAATTTGGACAATTTTTTTCATAATTTTTTCCTTAATGGAGATCTAATAAATCCAGTAAATTCAAAAATAATTAATAAAGTAATTTTTTCATGAGTTTTATCACACTTATACTAAATTTGAAATTTAAATCTCTTCTTCTGAGTTCAAGTTTTCAAGTTCAGCTTAAACAAAAAATAAAATCATAAATTTGAACTCATTAATAAAATTAAATTGCCAACTAATCATTTTAATTTGTCAAAAGGAAGACACATATTAAGCATACCTGTTAGGTTGTTACCAAAGAGACGCAACTCTCTTAATCTAGTCAAATTCTTGATTTCCAAAGGCACACCTCCCTCCAAGGAATTGTTGAATACATCTAAAATTTCTAATTCTTGACACTCGAATAAGGTCGATGGAAGTTGACCTACAATGAAATTATTGGTGTAGAAATCAATATTTGCAATAAATTTTTTTTTCACTTGCAATAAAAATAGATTGATCTTAAGGATTGAAGGTAGAAATTTATATGCTAGGAGAGCTATAGTCCTTTTTATATATAGTTAGAATCTATTTTCCATGATTAAGGTTATATTTAAGGTGGAAACAAATTCAGAAAGAAACAATGCAATTAATCATTTTGCACTAAGTTTAAGAAACCACAAGTCCCACAATCTCCTTTCTTCAATTCTTGTCAAGATCCCATTTATCAATATGTGAGAAATCGGGCTCTCTTGGAGTATCCTTGTTGGAACATACCAAATCCGGTAACAAAATCATTTTGTTAAAACTTATCAAATTAAGCAATTCAAATATTTGTATTGAGTTTTAATCCTTCCATCTTGAATGTAAATAGGGATTTCTGTTATATGGATATTTGCGTGTACCGACCCGATAACATAGAAGTTAGGTACTCTATATTTAGTTATAGAGTGGGTTCGGTAAGGTTTTTAATACTCGACTCTGGTTCAGGTAGGTTTTGGGTATCACCTTTAAGATACCCTAAACCCAAACCCGATTATACATGTATATGTTAATATTATATATAACTTTTCAAAAATTTGTAATTTGTAGAATTCCAAACTTTAATCCTCTTTAGCTTCAACACAGTCTTTTTCATCTTAACTAACTTCTTTTTTTGCAAATTAATAAAAATAAAATTAATTTTTTATATGGTTTTTAGTTATTTAAATTGTTGTTTGAAATTTAATTTATATTTAACGAATTTGGATAATTAACAGATAGTATTATATTATTAGGGTTTGATTTTCTATAATGTTTTGCAATTTTATCCAAATTTTAATAAGGTTTGGCTATTGTTATAATTAAATAGATTCAAGATTGGGTACCTAAAAAAAGCGGTTATCTTACCTGTTTACATCATGTAAATGAGTAATTGTTATACGGCTATCCAGAGATACCCGACACGATAACATAGGTTTCGAGTACCCTATATTTGGTTATAGGGCTGGTTTGGATACGACTTTTAATACCTGATTCGGGTTTGGGCAGGTTTCAAGGTGTCACCCTTAAGATATCTTAAATTTGAACTTGAATACACACACACACACACACACACACACACACACACACACACACACATATTAATATATATATA